>NW_026776395.1:0-114940 GCF_030936135.1 Gavia stellata
TAGGCTGTTGAGGAGCATCTGACCATCCCATCCATCAAGATGGAGCCTCTGGAGGAGCTGGAGAGGAGCTGCCTGGCGCAGCTCAGGAAAGCCACCCTGCAGCAGCAGCAGGATGGCCTAGAGGAGAGTGAGCTCCAGCAGCAGGAGGGCAGGGAGCACCATTCCTCCCTGACGCAGTTGGGGCAGCTCAGCGTCAGACCCAGCCAGGTGAGGGCCAAGGATGGGATGGCACGGGATGGCATGGGACGAAGCCTCCCTCTACCTGGGGCCAGCCGCTGGGCCGCACAGATGCAGCCTGATCATCTCCAGCATCCCTGTCCCAGCAGCTGCTGCTGGCCAGTCCCCAGCAGGCATTTCCTGGTGGCAGCCAGGCTACCTTTACAAATCCCCCCCTCTCCTTTCAGATCTGCAAGGAGAACTCATTTTCCAACCCGTGGCAGCCAGAGCTGACACACGTGGAGCTCCTGAAGGACGCCACCAGCAAGCAGGATGTGCTGGAGCAGCTGGAAGCTCATGCCCCAGCAAGCAGCAGGCGGGGGCAGCAGGGGGGACAGTCCCACAAGTGCCAGAGGACAAGCCAGGGCCTTGGCCGAGGAGGAGGAGTGGGAAGAAGGCAGCAACAGAGAGCTGTCCCAAGGGGAAGACACCACCTTCTACAACATCTGGGTCAACCCCTTGGTCCCGGAGCTCTTCCAGGATGACCACACTGGTCCCCAGGAGGGGCCCAGCTGGCCCAGCAGCACAGGCACAGAGGCAGCAGGAGAGGCAGACAGCGACCTGCAGAGCGCGTCTCCTGCCCCGGCAGGGCTCACGGATCCCGAGCTGGCAGCTTCTGCCCTGGCCAGAGCTCCTGAGGAAGAGGGGCACTGTGCTCCCGGGGCACAAGTGGAGGGCAAGGCACCAGCTTCTCCTGTCTTGGGCGAGCAGGCCGGCGCAGCACAGGCAGAGAGCCAGGAACCTGCCCCGCACAGCCCCGCAGCCTATGAGGCAGCTCTGCGGGAGACAGCCCGGTGCCTCGTGAATGAGGCCCTGGGCAAGCCTTTCACTGGGAGCCGGGGACCCAGGCAGCAGCCGGTGCCACAGCGGGACCTGGCGCAAAGCATGGATGTGGCAACGGCAGCAAGGACACCTGCAGCGCCTCAGGACACCGAGTCTCCCTTGGCTGGAGAGCCTCAAGGAGAGGAGCCCCTTGCCTACAGCTCTCCTTCCCCCACAGGCATGGCCACCCTCCTGCACGCCCAGGCTTCAAGAGCAGCGCAGGCAGAGAGCCAGGAACCTGCCCCGCACAGCCCCGCAGCCTATGAGGCAGCTCTGCGGGAGACAGCCCGGTGCCTCGTGAATGAGGCCCTGGGCAAGCCTTTCACTGCGAGCCAGAGTCCCAGGCAGCAGCCGGCACCACAGCGGGACCTGGCACAAAGCACGGGTGTGGCAACGGCAGCAAGAACACCTGCAGCGCCTCAGGACACCGAGTCTCCCTTGGCTGGAGAGCCTCAAGGAGAGGAGCCCCTTGCCTACAGCTCTCCTTCCCCCACAGGCATGGCCGCACTCCCACACCCCCCAGCTCGACGGCGATGGCCCTCCTTCTTCAGGAGGGCGCTCCGGGCTCTGCGCACAGCTTTCCGCTGTACCTGCATCACGGGACAGCAAGAGAACAGCGCCCCGCTGCCAGCACCATGTGGCTCTCCGAAGATGGCAGCTGGCCCTGAGCCTGCACAGCATCCACAAGGAGTGGCAAGGGGAGGCACGCGAGGGATGGGTGCATGGATAGCGCCCCAGGCATTCAGCTGCCCTGAGGACATTCTGCTGCCAGCCTCCGCTCGGCTGTGAAAGCTTTCCGAGGCCAATAAAAGATGACAATTTTCCCCCAGTGCTCGTCAGCACCTGTTCCATCTCGGGAGAAAGACAGGCAAGCAGAGCTGGAGAGCCCCTGTGCTCCCTCTTCTCCAGGCTGAGCAGAGCCTACGCCCTTGGCCTCTGCCCGTGCCTCCGGTGCTCCAGCTCCCAACCAGCTGGGGCCTCCGCTGGCCTCGCTCCACCGTGGCTGTGTCTGCCGGGACCCGGGCAGCCCCAGCCCACAGCCAGCGCCCAGGCACGGCCTCCCCTGGGCCCAGCGGCGCGGAGGAACCCCTTCCCCACGGTGCCACCCACGCCTTTGCAGCACAGCCCGGGCTGCAGGCCTGTCCTTGCTGCCCAGGCACGCTGCCCACCCCTGTGCGCCTTGGCCTCCGGGGCCTTTCCCACAGCCACTGCTGCTATCCAGCCACCCGGCCCCAGCCGCACCTCTGCCCATCCCCAGGCCAGTGCTTGGCGCTTGCCTTTGCCAGACTTCCTGGGGTCCCCGGCAGCCCATTCCACTGCTCCAGCCAAGTCCCTCCCAAGAGCAGCCCAACCGCCAGCATCGCCACTGCCACCCCCAGCGTGGGGACCTCCCCTGGCCTGGCTGGCAGCGCGATCCCTTGCACGCTCCACCTCTGAGGAAAGCCACTGAACAAGAGCAGCCCGTCAGGGACCTCCCCTGTAAGCAGCCGCCAGCCAGGCTTGGGACGCCGAGCGCCACCACCCCTGGCGCCCAACTGACCGGCCAATGTACCACCCACCGCTGGTGCTGGTTGCAGAGCCTCCCCTCTCTGCTCAGGGCCCCGGTCGGGGGCAATCCCAGAGGGCCTCAAGCCTGTCTGGCACCATTGGCCCCGGGAAGGGCCCAGCTGGCTCTTCCCAGTCCCCTGCTCCTCCAGCACGTCCCTGGGAACGACATCCAGGAGCGGTTGTGCAACCACCTTCCCGGGGTCAGAGCAACCTGGAGGTTCTCCCACCGCTCCTCCTCACCTTTCTGGAAGATGGCTCTGGCAGTTGCTCGGATCGCCAGGAGCCTCCCCAGACCAGCAGGCCCTTCCAGAGAGCAGAGTGTGGCCTCGCACTGGCATGGCACGGCTCCCCTCAGCCCTGCGATGCTCCCCAGCCAGTCACACAGCCATTTGGTAAATGGTTTAATTAATATACTGAAAGGACCACTGGCGGCCCAAGCTGCAGTTCACCTGCTTGGCTGCCAGTCTCTTGTCTCTCTCTTCAGCAATGGTCAGGCAGATGCCCTTTCCACAGAGAGGAAGAGAGAGAGAGAGAGACAAAAAAGCAACAAAGAACAGGGCAGGGAGGGAGGAATGAAACAACAGGGACAGGGAGCCGGGACAACAAATGATGGGGGGAAGGTGGACAGGTACACAGCACAAACCAAACCACAAAGCTACACACAGTCTGCAGGCTGTTTCACACTCGCATTTTCTCTATCACAGCTTCTGCACAGCATTTTTTAGCCCTTCTTAAATACGTCATCCCAGAGGCACTATCAGCATTGCTGATGGGCTCAGCTTTGACCAGCAGCAGAGCGGTCTCTGAGCTGGAACTGGCTGCATCCAACGCGGGGGCAACTCCTGGTGTCTTCTCACAGAACCCAGCCCTGCAGCCCCTACCCACCCCAGCTACCAAGACAATACAACAGCCAGCTGCTACGGGACAAAGAGGGGGGATTGAAGAATAGGGAAAGGGAGCCACAGAGAGAGACAGAAGCAGAGCGGAAGAAAAAAAAAAAAAAAAATAGCCATGGGCTACAGGCCAGAGAGGAGGAAGGGACCGGGAAGCAGGCCGAGAGAGATGGAGAAGAGCAAAGAATAGCGATGGGCCACAGGGCAGAGAGGGAGGAGTTAAAAAAAGGGGACAGTGAGGTGGACAGAAAGAGACTGAGAAATACCAAAAAACCTCCATGAGCTAAAAGGGCAGAGACAGAGGAACTAAAGGACAGGGAGCCAGACAGAGAGAGAACGGTAAAGGGGAAAAAACAGGCTATAGGCCAGAGAGGGAAGAAATTCAAACACAGGGACAGGGACCTGGAATGAGAAAATCTAAGACAGAAAAAGTATATCTAGAATACAGGGCAAGAGAGAGAGGAATTTCAAAATAGGGACATGGCGCCAGACAGAGAGAGGTGCGGGGGGGTGGGAATTGTGAAGGGCTAAAAGGCAGGCAGGGAGGAAATAAAAAGAATTGGGACAGGAAGACAGACGGACAGGCGGAGAAAGACAAAAAGAGTGACGGGCTGCAGGACAGAGACAGAGGATAAAAAAAAGCGTGAGGGGGAACAGGGCAGAAGCACAGAAAGAAGAAGATGGAGAGGCAGAATGACAGGGGAAGAGGGAGACTTGGAGAAGGAGAGAGGGAGAGGTACAGGGAAGCGGCAAAAATGACAGCAGTGAGAGAAAGAGAAAGGGGGGGGGACAGGGAGGGACTGGGATGCAGAAGAGAGGCGACAGGGCCCCAGGACTCAACGCAGCTCCCGCTCTCGGAGCTGCTTGGAGAATTTGACAGTTCAGGTGCATCTTTCTCTGTCTCTCTCTCTCCCCTCCCTTCCTCCTCTGTGGCTCCGGTCCATTGACTGTCGTCCACCTAAAAGTCTAGTTTGGCATCTTACAGCCCTTACAACATGAGGCTTCCCACATACATAGCCTCACACGCGCACACGCTCCATAACCATCCTGCGCTTTTGGTTACGCGTAGAGACCCTGCTGCGCACACTGGTGATCCGATCTGCTGAGGACTACGCTAAGAGGGATCCTTCCTCACCCGGAGAGGCAGGCTCTCTCCTGTCCGCAGCTGGAGGCGGCTGTCAGCTGGATCCCCTGGGTTTTATTCTTCAGGCACTTTACCTTTTTCTGGCCTCTCCAGCTTCAGCCGCGGCAGCTCCTGCCCACAGTCAGTAAGCCCTCCAGCTGTCCCTTTTCGCCCAAGCTGCTACGAGGATGAGGGCAAAGGCAAGCCACACAAACCTGAGCCAGATGCGTGAACAACATCCCCGGAGACAAACCGACAACCAAGTCCTCAGTGCTGCCTCTGGGAGAGGGAAAGAACAAGCAGCTGTTATCCCTAGCGATTATGGTAGCTCTCCTCAGGCAGGAAGCCCTCCTGCTGCAGGTGCTCCTGGAGCCGCTGCTCTTTCCCCAAACTCATGCTAATGGCACCTGCTTTTATGGAGAATAAAGCCTATTCAAGGGCCAGCTCCCTGCCCTGAGGACAGGCCTCCGGGGCAGTCTGTGGCTGCGGGGGTGGGAAGGCCTCCAGGTACCTGGAGGGGTGGGGGCAGCCATCTCCTGCCTCTCTTCCTGCTTCCTCTCCACCAGCTCTCCAAAAACGCCCGGGAGCTGCCTCGATGGGGACTGACTCCAACTGACTGTCAACCTGTTGCACTGCTCGGTTGGAAACCATCCTTGCAGCAGCTCATCAGCTTTCTCAAACAGGCATGCCACAGCAGCACCATCCCTGGGGCTGCAGCCCTTCTACACGGAGGGGCTGTAGCTCCTTCCTGGCAGGGCTGCTAACGGCGCCCGCGTCGTTAAGGGAGAACCAAGCGCGTTCGAGGGCCAGCTTGCCGCCATCGTGACAGGGCTTGGGGGCGGCCTGGGGCTACGGGACAGGCCTCAGGGGAGGTGCCGGCGCTGGGGGCAGCTGCGGGGCCGGGGAGGCTCGGGGGGAGCTCTCGCGAGTTGGGGGGGCCGCCGGTGGCTGCGCCTGGGCGGGTGTCCGCCTCCTTCCCCTCTTCCCTTCTGCCAGCTCTCGGCTGGCTCCCGGGGCTGCCCAGACCCGGCTCGCCTCCAGCTGAGCGGGAGCCTGCCGCAGCGGGCGGTTCGCAGCCTCCCGTCTCGCCAACCCTGGGCGCCGGCGGGCAGGAGACATCCCCGCACACGCCCAAGGCCTCGCTCCTCACCGGCGGCCTCGGCCCTCGCCCACCGCTGGCAGGCGGCGGCAGCACTGCTGCACGCCTGCCTGGCACCGGCGCCGCGCCCAGCACCCGCCGACAGCGTGCACGTCGGGCGGCAGCGGCTTTTCCTTACCGGGGGGCAGCACCTCGCAGGCACCGCGGGAGCGCATCGCCCTCACCGGCACGCGGCCGCGCACCCACGGCGCCCCGCCTGCAGTACCGGCGGTGTTCACCAGGCGGCAGCAGTGAGCACGGGCGAGCGCCACACTGCGCATGCGCTACCGACGCACATCTTCTCCGCCAAAAGTACACCTCCCGGCATGCACTGACAAACGCAGCATGGCCGCCTGGCAGCCCCCTGCCGGAAGACTACACCTCCCGGCATGCTCTCGAACAACCCCCCGCCGACCGGCAGCTCCCGGCATGCCGCCAGAGGCAGCCCGCCCTGCTTCCTGACCCTGCAGGGACACCTGCAGTACCCGCCCTCCGCCGCACTCGGAAGCCCGCCGAGACGCGAGCGCAGCCCCGCGCTCCACAGCGCTGCTCCGGGCTGCCCGCACCGCCCGGCTCCGACACTGCGCAGCCCCCCGCCCCTTCCCCGGCTCCGGCCCCGGGCTGCCCCCGCCTCCTGGTTCCCACACGGCACGGCCCCGCCGCTTCCCTGCCGCCCCACGCATCCGACAAGGCCCCCGCCGGCCCTGCCACCTTCCCCGGGGCTTTCCCCGCCAGTTCATTGCGCAGCTCCGCCACCGGACCCCGTGCCCCTCCCTCCGCAGGGCTCCCTGGCCCCCAGCCAGTCCCCAGCACCCGACCCTGGCACTCGGCAGAGGCACCCCCCACCCCCGGGGCCACCACCCGCCCGGGACGTTCGCGGTCCAAAAGGGACGCCCTGCCCCGCTCACCTTTTCTCCCTCCCTGCAGCTGCAGCCTGGCCACGCTCCGTGACTGCTCCGCTCCTCCCTTGGCTCACACTGACCCTGCCAGGGCAGGGCAGGGCAGCACCAGTAGCAGCCCCTTTACAGGGAGGGGCCATCACCACCAGCCTCACTGGCCCCACCTGGGGCTCCTCCAGCCCCAGCCCACAGCTGCAGCCACAGCCCCTTACACCCACGAAGTAGCCTGCTCCCCTGGACTCTCTGACAGCCACTCACCAAGTCCAAAGGACTACAACCACAGCCGTGAGGGCAAAGGAGACAGAAGCTGTTTATTCGTTAATGCGTATAAGTCCCGGGAGCGAGCCTGCTCTGGGGCTTGCTGCCTATACACTCACCCTTCCCCTGGGACAACTCAGCAGTCATTACTGGAGCAGCAGATGCAGAGAACGAAAATACAGGGATGGGGAGCAGGACGGAGGAACAGAAAGATAAAAATAAGATGAGGGAGAAGGACTGAGGAGCAGAGAAAGAAAGGTACAGGGAAAAGGACCGAGAGATGGAGAAATCCATAAAAAAGGGATGAGGAGCCCTGCAGGGACACGGCAGGAGAAAAACAGGGTCAGGGAGCAGGACAGAGGGAAAAAGAGGGAAAATGATGAGCGTGGGGCAAAACAGATGGACTGAGAGAGAAATTGAATGAGAGGAATAAGGAAGGAAGGAGAGAAAGAGATAGGCAACAAGCCGGAGGGATTGACGAATACAGAGGGAGAGCAAGATCAGGACAAAGAGATGGAGAACGAAAAACCAGCGATCATGGAATAGTTTGGGTTGGAAGGGCCCTTTGAAGGTCATCTACTGCAACACACACCCCCCCTCGCCCCCACAATGAGCAGGGACATCTTCCACTAGATCAGGTTGCTCAGAGCCCCGTCCAACCTGACCTTGAATGTTTCCAGGGATGGGGCGTCTACCACCTCTCTGGGCAACCTGTGCCAGTGTTTCACCACCCTCATCATAAAAAATTCCTTCCTTACATCTAGTCTGAACCTACTCTGTTTTAGTTTAAAACCATTACCCCTTGTCCTGTCGCAACAGGCCCTGCTAAAACGTCTGTCCCCAACTTCCTTTTAAGCCCCCATTAAGTATTGAAAAGCCGCAATAAGGTCTCTCCAGAGCCTTTTCTTCTCCAGGATGAACAACCCCAACTCTCTCAGCCTTTCCTCATAGAAGTTTTCCATCCCTCTGATCATTTTTGTGGCCCTCCTCTGGACCTGCTCCAACAGGTCTGTGTCTTGACTGTACTGAGGACTCCAGAGCTGAACACAGTACTCCAGGTGGGGGTCTCATGAGACATGCTGGGGCAATTCGGGGCTCTGCAGAGGCCGCGGGCACCGGGGGTACGTGGGAGGTGTCGGCTCGGGCCTGCTGGGGCGTCTGTGAGGGGAGAGCAGGGGCTGCCCCGTGCCGGTCCCAGCCGGTAGTGGGCGCGGGCGTCTCCACAGCGACCGCCGGGGCTTTGTGATGTGGGGGCGTCGTCGTGCCCAGAGGCCATTGTGACGGGGGTCCCCGCGATGACCGTGGGGGCATTTAAGGAGCGAGAGCCCTGGGGTGCCCACTCCCAGGAGAGCACCTCCCTCAGGAGGCAGTATCTCCCCTGGGTGCCCGTGGCAGGTCTGCGGCAGAGGACGAGGACGCCAAAGATGCCCATGGATGAGGAGGCGACAGCCCAATCCCAGTCCACCGACAGGCCGCAGAGCCGGCAGAGGAGGCGCCAGGTGAGGGACGGGGCAGGAGGGAGAGGCCGGTGGTGGGACGGGGCCGCACGGAGCTGCCTTGGTGCCGGGGACAGGCTTGCTGGCACTGTAGCAGCCGCTGTGCCAAGGCAGCCACCTCCATCCCATGCCTCCTCCTCCTCCTGCCCGCAGATGGACCGCAGACAGCCACAGGGAGAGCCGCAGGGCAGACAGAGCAGAGTCTCATCCCTCCACGGGGACAGACTGCCACGGCTCCCCTGCCCAGGAAGCTCGCAGGCCGCTGGGAGCCACCGCGCACAGGTAGGGAGCCCGAGGGAGACAGGGCCTAACGTCTTCCCGAGCCCAGGAGCTGCCGACGGGCAGGCGGGAGGTGCAGGAGGGGACAGGCGGGCCCGGGCCCTGTAGCAAGCTGAGCCCCCCATGCCGGCACTCCCGGGAGTCGTAGTGGGCCACAGGGGGACCAGCCCTCTCCCCAGGCGGCTCTGGAGCAGGGCGGCAGCCGCCTGCGGGGCTGAGCGCTGCCCGGGGGGGCTGGCAGGGGAGCCCAGCTGCAGGAGCACTTCAAGCTGGGGCCCCGGGGGCAAGGCCCACAGTCACACAGCCTCTCTCCTCGGCTTCTCTTGCAGACGGACAGCCTGGCGCGCAGGGTGGCACCGCCCTGCAGCAGGGTGACGCGGGACGAGGCAGACCGTCTGCCAGCCTTGCCGCCTCTCCCCAGGCAGGCAGCAGCACCCGGGCACGAACCCGCAGCTCGGCTACCAGGAGCTGCCAGCACCTGCCCCAAGCTGCCGCCTCTGCCAGCAGCACCCTCTGCATCTTCTGCCAGGGGCAGGGAAACGGCCATCAGCACCACAGCCCGTGGCCACCAACAGCTTGTCCCCCCTGCTCGGGGCATCCACGGTGACCGGGACACAGCCACGAGGGTGGAGAGCTGGAGGCATGGCCCACACAGCCCTGCAGTGAAGGACACAGCCTGGTGCCTCGTGAGTGAGGTCCTGGGCAAGGTTTTCACTGGGAGCCGGGGACCCAGCCATCTGGCCATCCCATCCATCAAGATGGAGCCTCTGGAGGAGCTGGAGAGGAGCTGCCTGGCGCAGCTCAGGAAAGCCACCCTGCAGCAGCAGCAGGATGGCCTAGAGGAGAGTGAGCTCCAGCAGCAGGAGGGCAGGGAGCACCATCCCTCCCCGACGCAGTTGGGGCAGCTCAGCATCAGACCCAGCCAGGTGAGGGCCAAGGATGGGATGGCACGGGATGGCATGGGACGAAGCCTCCCTCTACCTGGGGCCAGCCGCTGGGCCGCACAGATGCGGCCCGATCATCTCCAGCATCCCTGTCCCAGCAGCTGCTGCTGGCCAGTCCCCAGCAGGCATTTCCTGGTGGCAGCCAGGCTACCTTTACAAATCCCCCCCCTCTCCTTTCAGATCTGCAAGGAGAACTCATTTTCCAACCCGTGGCAGCCAGAGCTGACACACGTGGAGCTCCTGAAGGACGCCACCAGCAAGCAGGATGTGCTGGAGCAGCTGGAAGCTCATGCCCCCAGCAAGCAGCAGGCGGGGGCAGCAGGGGGGACAGTCCCACAAGTGCCAGAGGACAAGCCAGGGGCCTTGGCTGAGGAGGAGGAGTGGGAAGAAGGCAGCAACAGAGAGCTGTCCCAAGGGGAAGACACCACCTTCTACAACATCTGGGTCAACCCCTTGGTCCCGGAGCTCTTCCAGGATGACCACACTGGTCCCCAGGAGGGGCCCGGCTGGCCCAGCAGCACAGGCACAGAGGCAGCAGGAGAGGCAGACAGCGACCTGCAGAGCGCGTCTCCTGCCCCGGCAGGGCTCACGGATCCCGAGCTGGCAGCTTCTGCCCTGGCCAGAGCTCCTGAGGAAGAGGGGCACTGTGCTCCCGGGGCACAAGTGGAGGGCAAGGCACCAGCTTCTCCTGTCTTGGGCGAGCAGGCCGGCGCAGCACAGGCAGAGAGCCAGGAACCTGCCCCGCACAGCCCCGCAGCCTATGAGGCAGCTCTGCGGGAGACAGCCCGGTGCCTCGTGAATGAGGCCCTGGGCAAGCCTTTCACTGGGAGCCGGGGACCCAGGCAGCAGCCGGTGCCACAGCGGGACCTGGCGCAAAGCATGGATGTGGCAACGGCAGCAAGGACACCTGCAGCGCCTCAGGACACCGAGTCTCCCTTGGCTGGAGAGCCTCAAGGAGAGGAGCCCCTTGCCTACAGCTCTCCTTCCCCCACAGGCATGGCCACGCTCCTGCACGCCCAGGCTTCAAGAGCAGCACAGGCAGAGAGCCAGGAACCTGCCCCGCACAGCCCCGCAGCCTATGAGGCAGCTCTGAAGGAGACAGCCCGGTGCCTCGTGAATGAGGCCCTGGACAAGGCTTTCACTGGGAGCCGGGGACACAGCCAGCAGCCAGCGCCACTGCGGGACCGGACACACAGCAGGGCTGTGGCAACAACAGCAAGAACAGACGAGGTCTGGGTGGCCGACAGCAGGGAGGCCCCTGCAGCTCAGCCCACGCCTGATCCCCATGCACACAAAGGCATCGGTGCTGCCAGCAGGACCCCTGTGCCAGCCTCCCTGGGCAGGCACGCGGAGCCTGGGCACTGGGAAAGAGCGGCAGAGCATCACCCAGCAACGCCGGTGGCGTGCATCAATGGCAGGTCGTTGCAGGTGCACCACAAGGCTGTTGAGGAGCATCTGACCATCCCATCCATCAAGATGGAGCCTCTGGAGGAGCTGGAGAGGAGCTGCCTGGCGCAGCTCAGGAAAGCCACCCTGCAGCAGCAGCAGGATGGCCTAGAGGAGAGTGAGCTCCAGCAGCAGGAGGGCAGGGAGCACCATTCCTCCCTGACGCAGTTGGGGCAGCTCAGCGTCAGACCCAGCCAGGTGAGGGCCAAGGATGGGATGGCACGGGATGGCATGGGACGAAGCCTCCCTCTACCTGGGGCCAGCCGCTGGGCCGCACAGATGCAGCCTGATCATCTCCAGCATCCCTGTCCCAGCAGCTGCTGCTGGCCAGTCCCCAGCAGGCATTTCCTGGTGGCAGCCAGGCTACCTTTACAAATCCCCCCCCTCTCCTTTCAGATCTGCAAGGAGAACTCATTTTCCAACCCGTGGCAGCCAGAGCTGACACACGTGGAGCTCCTGAAGGACGCCACCAGCAAGCAGGATGTGCTGGAGCAGCTGGAAGCTCATGCCCCCAGCAAGCAGCAGGCGGGGGCAGCAGGGGGGACAGTCCCACAAGTGCCAGAGGACAAGCCAGGGGCCTTGGCCGAGGAGGAGGAGTGGGAAGAAGGCAGCAACAGAGAGCTGTCCCAAGGGGAAGACACCACCTTCTACAACATCTGGGTCAACCCCTTGGTCCCGGAGCTCTTCCAGGATGACCACACTGGTCCCCAGGAGGGGCCCAGCTGGCCCAGCAGCACAGGCACAGAGGCAGCAGGAGAGGCAGACAGCGACCTGCAGAGCGCGTCTCCTGCCCCGGCAGGGCTCACGGATCCCGAGCTGGCAGCTTCTGCCCTGGCCAGAGCTCCTGAGGAAGAGGGGCACTGTGCTCCCGGGGCACAAGTGGAGGGCAAGGCACCAGCTTCTCCTGTCTTGGGCGAGCAGGCCGGCGCAGCACAGGCAGAGAGCCAGGAACCTGCCCCGCACAGCCCCGCAGCCTATGAGGCAGCTCTGCGGGAGACAGCCCGGTGCCTCGTGAATGAGGCCCTGGGCAAGCCTTTCACTGGGAGCCGGGGACCCAGGCAGCAGCCGGTGCCACAGCGGGACCTGGCGCAAAGCATGGATGTGGCAACGGCAGCAAGGACACCTGCAGCGCCTCAGGACACCGAGTCTCCCTTGGCTGGAGAGCCTCAAGGAGAGGAGCCCCTTGCCTACAGCTCTCCTTCCCCCACAGGCATGGCCACCCTCCTGCACGCCCAGGCTTCAAGAGCAGCGCAGGCAGAGAGCCAGGAACCTGCCCCGCACAGCCCCGCAGCCTATGAGGCAGCTCTGCGGGAGACAGCCCGGTGCCTCGTGAATGAGGCCCTGGGCAAGCCTTTCACTGCGAGCCAGAGTCCCAGGCAGCAGCCGGCACCACAGCGGGACCTGGCACAAAGCACGGGTGTGGCAACGGCAGCAAGAACACCTGCAGCGCCTCAGGACACCGAGTCTCCCTTGGCTGGAGAGCCTCAAGGAGAGGAGCCCCTTGCCTACAGCTCTCCTTCCCCTACAGGCATGGCCGCACTCCCACACCCCCCAGCTCGACGGCGATGGCCCTCCTTCTTCAGGAGGGCGCTCCGGGCTCTGCGCACAGCTTTCCGCTGTACCTGCATCACGGGACAGCAAGAGGAACAGCGCCCCGCTGCCAGCACCATGTGGCTCTCCGAAGATGGCAGCTGGCCCTGAGCCTGCACAGCATCCACAAGGAGTGGCAAGGGGAGGCACGCGAGGGATGGGTGCATGGATAGCGCCCCAGGCATTCAGCTGCCCTGAGGACATTCTGCTGCCAGCCTCCGCTCGGCTGTGAAAGCTTTCCGAGGCCAATAAAAGATGACAATTTTCCCCCAGTGCTCGTCAGCACCTGTTCCATCTCGGGAGAAAGACAGGCAAGCAGAGCTGGAGAGCCCCTGTGCTCCCTCTTCTCCAGGCTGAGCAGAGCCTACGCCCTTGGCCTCTGCCCGTGCCTCCGGTGCTCCAGCTCCCAACCAGCTGGGGCCTCCGCTGGCCTCGCTCCACCGTGGCTGTGTCTGCCGGGACCCGGGCAGCCCCAGCCCACAGCCAGCGCCCAGGCACGGCCTCCCCTGGGCCCAGCGGCGCGGAGGAACCCCTTCCCCACGGTGCCACCCACGCCTTTGCAGCACAGCCCGGGCTGCAGGCCTGTCCTTGCTGCCCAGGCACGCTGCCCACCCCTGTGCGCCTTGGCCTCCGGGGCCTTTCCCACAGCCACTGCTGCTATCCAGCCACCCGGCCCCAGCCGCACCTCTGCCCATCCCCAGGCCAGTGCTTGGCGCTTGCCTTTGCCAGACTTCCTGGGGTCCCCGGCAGCCCATTCCACTGCTCCAGCCAAGTCCCTCCCAAGAGCAGCCCAACCACCAGCATCGCCACTGCCACCCCCAGCGTGGGGACCTCCCCTGGCCTGGCTGGCAGCGCGATCCCTTGCACGCTCCACCTCTGAGGAAAGCCACTGAACAAGAGCAGCCCGTCAGGGACCTCCCCTGTAAGCAGCCGCCAGCCAGGCTTGGGACGCCGAGCGCCACCACCCCTGGCGCCCAACTGACCGGCCAATGTACCACCCACCGCTGGTGCTGGTTGCAGAGCCTCCCCTCTCTGCTCAGGGCCCCGGTCGGGGGCAATCCCAGAGGGCCTCAAGCCTGTCTGGCACCATTGGCCCCGGGAAGGGCCCAGCTGGCTCTTCCCAGTCCCCTGCTCCTCCAGCACGTCCCTGGGAACGACATCCAGGAGCGGTTGTGCAACCACCTTCCCGGGGTCAGAGCAACCTGGAGGTTCTCCCACCGCTCCTCCTCACCTTTCTGGAAGATGGCTCTGGCAGTTGCTCGGATCGCCAGGAGCCTCCCCAGACCAGCAGGCCCTTCCAGAGAGCAGAGTGTGGCCTCGCACTGGCATGGCACGGCTCCCCTCAGCCCTGCGATGCTCCCCAGCCAGTCACACAGCCATTTGGTAAATGGTTTAATTAATATACTGAAAGGACCACTGGCGGCCCAAGCTGCAGTTCACCTGCTTGGCTGCCAGTCTCTTGTCTCTCTCTTCAGCAATGGTCAGGCAGATGCCCTTTCCACAGAGAGGAAGAGAGAGAGAGAGAGACAAAAAAGCAACAAAGAACAGGGCAGGGAGGGAGGAATGAAACAACAGGGACAGGGAGCCGGGACAACAAATGATGGGGGGAAGGTGGACAGGTACACAGCACAAACCAAACCACAAAGCTACACACAGTCTGCAGGGCTGTTTCACACTCACATTTTCTCTATCACAGCTTCTGCACAGCATTTTTTAGCCCTTCTTAAATACGTCATCCCAGAGGCACTATCAGCATTGCTGATGGGCTCAGCTTTGACCAGCAGCAGAGCGGTCTCTGAGCTGGAACTGGCTGCATCCAACGCGGGGGCAACTCCTGGTGTCTTCTCACAGAACCCAGCCCTGCAGCCCCTACCCACCCCAGCTACCAAGACAATACAACAGCCAGCTGCTACGGGACAAAGAGGGGGGATTGAAGAATAGGGAAAGGGAGCCACAGAGAGAGACAGAAGCAGAGCGGAAGAAAAAAAAAAAAAAATAGCCATGGGCTACAGGCCAGAGAGGAGGAAGGGACCGGGAAGCAGGCCGAGAGAGATGGAGAAGAGCAAAGAATAGCGATGGGCCACAGGGCAGAGAGGGAGGAGTTAAAAAAAGGGGACAGTGAGGTGGACAGAAAGAGACTGAGAAATACCAAAAAACCTCCATGAGCTAAAAGGGCAGAGACAGAGGAACTAAAGGACAGGGAGCCAGACAGAGAGAGAACGGTAAAGGGGAAAAAACAGGCTATAGGCCAGAGAGGGAAGAAATTCAAACACAGGGACAGGGACCTGGAATGAGAAAATCTAAGACAGAAAAAGTATATCTAGAATACAGGGCAGAGAGAGAGGAATTTCAAAATAGGGACATGGCGCCAGACAGAGAGAGGTGCGGGGGGTGGGAATTGTGAAGGGCTAAAAGGCAGGCAGGGAGGAAATAAAAAGAATTGGGACAGGAAGACAGACGGACAGGCGGAGAAAGACAAAAAGAGTGACGGGCTGCAGGACAGAGACAGAGGATAAAAAAAAAGCGTGAGGGGGAACAGGGCAGAAGCACAGAAAGAAGAAGATGGAGAGGCAGAATGACAGGGGAAGAGGGAGACTTGGAGAAGGAGAGAGGGAGAGGTACAGGGAAGCGGCAAAAATGACAGCAGTGAGAGAAAGAGAAAGGGGGGGGGACAGGGAGGGACTGGGATGCAGAAGAGAGGCGACAGGGCCCCAGGACTCAACGCAGCTCCCGCTCTCGGAGCTGCTTGGAGAATTTGACAGTTCAGGTGCATCTTTCTCTGTCTCTCTCTCCCCCTCCCTTCCTCCTCTGTGGCTCCGGTCCATTGACTGTCGTCCACCTAAAAGTCTAGTTTGGCATCTTACAGCCCTTACAACATGAGGCTTCCCACATACATAGCCTCACACGCGCACACGCTCCATAACCATCCCGCGCTTTTGGTTACGCGTAGAGACCCTGCTGCGCACACTGGTGATCCGATCTGCTGAGGACTACGCTAAGAGGGATCCTTCCTCACCCGGAGAGGCAGGCTCTCTCCTGTCCGCAGCTGGAGGCGGCTGTCAGCTGGATCCCCTGGGTTTTATTCTTCAGGCACTTTACCTTTTTCTGGCCTCTCCAGCTTCAGCCGCGGCAGCTCCTGCCCACAGTCAGTAAGCCCTCCAGCTGTCCCTTTTCGCCCAAGCTGCTACGAGGATGAGGGCAAAGGCAAGCCACACAAACCTGAGCCAGATGCGTGAACAACATCCCCGGAGACAAACCGACAACCAAGTCCTCAGTGCTGCCTCTGGGAGAGGGAAAGAACAAGCAGCTGTTATCCCTAGCGATTATGGTAGCTCTCCTCAGGCAGGAAGCCCTCCTGCTGCAGGTGCTCCTGGAGCCGCTGCTCTTTCCCCAAACTCATGCTAATGGCACCTGCTTTTATGGAGAATAAAGCCTATTCAAGGGCCAGCTCCCTGCCCTGAGGACAGGCCTCCGGGGCAGTCTGTGGCTGCGGGGGTGGGAAGGCCTCCAGGTACCTGGAGGGGTGGGGGCAGCCATCTCCTGCCTCTCTTCCTGCTTCCTCTCCACCAGCTCTCCAAAAACGCCCGGGAGCTGCCTCGATGGGGACTGACTCCAACTGACTGTCAACCTGTTGCACTGCTCGGTTGGAAACCATCCTTGCAGCAGCTCATCAGCTTTCTCAAACAGGCATGCCACAGCAGCACCATCCCCTGGGGCTGCAGCCCTTCTACACGGAGGGGCTGTAGCTCCTTCCTGGCAGGGCTGCTAACGGCGCCCGCGTCGTTAAGGGAGAACCAAGCGCGTTCGAGGGCCAGCTTGCCGCCATCGTGACAGGGCTTGGGGGCGGCCTGGGGCTACGGGACAGGCCTCAGGGGAGGTGCCGGCGCTGGGGGCAGCTGCGGGGCCGGGGGAGGCTCGGGGGGAGCTCTCGCGAGTTGGGGGGGCCGCCGGTGGCTGCGCCTGGGCGGGTGTCCGCCTCCTTCCCCTCTTCCCTTCTGCCAGCTCTCGGCTGGCTCCCGGGGGCTGCCCAGACCCGGCTCGCCTCCAGCTGAGCGGGAGCCTGCCGCAGCGGGCGGTTCGCAGCCTCCCGTCTCGCCAACCCTGGGCGCCGGCGGGCAGGAGACATCCCCGCACACGCCCAAGGCCTCGCTCCTCACCGGCGGCCTCGGCCCTCGCCCACCGCTGGCAGGCGGCGGCAGCACTGCTGCACGCCTGCCTGGCACCGGCGCCGCGCCCAGCACCCGCCGACAGCGTGCACGTCGGGCGGCAGCGGCTTTTCCTTACCGGGGGGCAGCACCTCGCAGGCACCGCGGGAGCGCATCGCCCTCACCGGCACGCGGCCGCGCACCCACGGCGCCCCGCCTGCAGTACCGGCGGTGTTCACCAGGCGGCAGCAGTGAGCACGGGCGAGCGCCACACTGCGCATGCGCTACCGACGCACATCTTCTCCGCCAAAAGTACACCTCCCGGCATGCACTGACAAACGCAGCATGGCCGCCTGGCAGCCCCCTGCCGGAAGACTACACCTCCCGGCATGCTCTCGAACAACCCCCCGCCGACCGGCAGCTCCCGGCATGCCGCCAGAGGCAGCCCGCCCTGCTTCCTGACCCTGCAGGGACACCTGCAGTACCCGCCCTCCGCCGCACTCGGAAGCCCGCCGAGACGCGAGCGCAGCCCCCGCGCTCCACAGCGCTGCTCCGGGCTGCCCGCACCGCCCGGCTCCGACACTGCGCAGCCCCCCGCCCCTTCCCCCGGCTCCGGCCCCGGGCTGCCCCCGCCTCCTGGTTCCCACACGGCACGGCCCCGCCGCTTCCCTGCCGCCCCACGCATCCGACAAGGCCCCCGCCGGCCCTGCCACCTTCCCCGGGGCTTTCCCCGCCAGTTCATTGCGCAGCTCCGCCACCGGACCCCGTGCCCCTCCCTCCGCAGGGGCTCCCTGGCCCCCAGCCAGTCCCCAGCACCCGACCCTGGCACTCGGCAGAGGCACCCCCCACCCCCGGGGCCACCACCGCCCGGGACGTTCGCGGTCCAAAAGGGACGCCCTGCCCCGCTCACCTTTTCTCCCTCCCTGCAGCTGCAGCCTGGCCACGCTCCGTGACTGCTCCGCTCCTCCCTTGGCTCACACTGACCCTGCCAGGGCAGGGCAGGGCAGCACCAGTAGCAGCCCCTTTACAGGGAGGGGCCATCACCACCAGCCTCACTGGCCCCACCTGGGGCTCCTCCAGCCCCAGCCCACAGCTGCAGCCACAGCCCCTTACACCCACGAAGTAGCCTGCTCCCCTGGACTCTCTGACAGCCACTCACCAAGTCCAAAGGGCTACAACCACAGCCGTGAGGGCAAAGGAGACAGAAGCTGTTTATTCGTTAATGCGTATAAGTCCCGGGAGCGAGCCTGCTCTGGGGCTTGCTGCCTATACACTCACCCTTCCCCTGGGACAACTCAGCAGTCATTACTGGAGCAGCAGATGCAGAGAACGAAAATACAGGGATGGGGAGCAGGACGGAGGAACAGAAAGATAAAAATAAGATGAGGGAGAAGGACTGAGGAGCAGAGAAAGAAAGGTACAGGGAAAAGGACCGAGAGATGGAGAAATCCATAAAAAAGGGATGAGGAGCCCTGCAGGGACACGGCAGGAGAAAAACAGGGTCAGGGAGCAGGACAGAGGGAAAAAGAGGGAAAATGATGAGCGTGGGGCAAAACAGATGGACTGAGAGAGAAATTGAATGAGAGGAATAAGGAAGGAAGGAGAGAAAGAGATAGGCAACAAGCCGGAGGGATTGACGAATACAGAGGGAGAGCAAGATCAGGACAAAGAGATGGAGAACGAAAAACCAGCGATCATGGAATAGTTTGGGTTGGAAGGGCCCTTTGAAGGTCATCTACTGCAACACACACCCCCCCTCGCCCCCACAATGAGCAGGGACATCTTCCACTAGATCAGGTTGCTCAGAGCCCCGTCCAACCTGACCTTGAATGTTTCCAGGGATGGGGCGTCTACCACCTCTCTGGGCAACCTGTGCCAGTGTTTCACCACCCTCATCATAAAAAATTCCTTCCTTACATCTAGTCTGAACCTACTCTGTTTTAGTTTAAAACCATTACCCCTTGTCCTGTCGCAACAGGCCCTGCTAAAACGTCTGTCCCCAACTTCCTTTTAAGCCCCCATTAAGTATTGAAAAGCCGCAATAAGGTCTCTCCAGAGCCTTTTCTCCTCCAGGATGAACAACCCCAACTCTCTCAGCCTTTCCTCATAGAAGTTTTCCATCCCTCTGATCATTTTTGTGGCCCTCCTCTGGACCTGCTCCAACAGGTCTGTGTCTTGACTGTACTGAGGACTCCAGAGCTGAACACAGTACTCCAGGTGGGGGTCTCATGAGACATGCCGGGGCAATTCGGGGCTCTGCAGAGGCCGCGGGCACCGGGGGTACGTGGGAGGTGTCGGCTCGGGCCTGCTGGGGCGTCTGTGAGGGGAGAGCAGGGGCTGCCCCGTGCCGG
Organism: Gavia stellata; assembly: GCF_030936135.1. NCBI lineage: Eukaryota > Metazoa > Chordata > Aves > Gaviiformes > Gaviidae > Gavia > Gavia stellata. The sequence goes on from NW_026776395.1 coordinate 19,149, forward strand.
TCCCAGCCGGTAGTGGGCGCGGGCGTCTCCACAGCGACCGCCGGGGCTTTGTGATGTGGGGGCGTCGTCGTGCCCAGAGGCCATTGTGACGGGGGTCCCCGCGATGACCGTGGGGGCATTTAAGGAGCGAGAGCCCTGGGGTGCCCACTCCCAGGAGAGCACCTCCCTCAGGAGGCAGTATCTCCCCTGGGTGCCCGTGGCAGGTCTGCGGCAGAGGACGCCAAAGATGCCCATGGATGAGGAGGCGACAGCCCAATCCCAGTCCACCGACAGGCTGCAGAGCCGGCAGAGGAGGCGCCAGGTGAGGGACGGGGCAGGAGGGAGAGGCCGGTGGTGGGACGGGGCCGCACGGAGCTGCCTTGGTGCCGGGGACAGGCTTGCTGGCACTGTAGCAGCCGCTGTGCCAAGGCAGCCACCTCCATCCCATGCCTCCTCCTCCTCCTGCCCGCAGATGGACCGCAGACAGCCCCAGGGAGAGCCGCAGGGCAGACAGAGCAGAGTCTCATCCCTCCACGGGGACAGACTGCCACGGCTCCCCTGCCCAGGAAGCTCGCAGGCCGCTGGGAGCCACCGCGCACAGGTAGGGAGCCCGAGGGAGACAGGGCCTAATGTCTTCCCGAGCCCAGGAGCTGCCGACGGGCAGGCGGGAGGTGCAGGAGGGGACAGGCGGGCCCGGGCCCTGTAGCAAGCTGAGCCCCCCATGCCGGCACTCCCGGGAGTCGTAGTGGGCCACAGGGGGACCAGCCCTCTCCCCAGGCGGCTCTGGAGCAGGGCGGCAGCCGCCTGCGGGGCTGAGCGCTGCCCGGGGGGGCTGGCAGGGGAGCCCAGCTGCAGGAGCACTTCAAGCTGGGGCCCCGGGGGCAAGGCCCACAGTCACACAGCCTCTCTCCTCGGCTTCTCTTGCAGACGGACAGCCTGGCGCGCAGGGTGGCACCGCCCTGCAGCAGGGTGACGCGGGACGAGGCAGACCGTCTGCCAGCCTTGCCGCCTCTCCCCAGGCAGGCAGCAGCACCCGGGCACGAACCCGCAGCTCGGCTACCAGGAGCTGCCAGCACCTGCCCCAAGCTGCCGCCTCTGCCAGCAGCACCCTCTGCATCTTCTGCCAGGGGCAGGGAAACGGCCATCAGCACCACAGCCCGTGGCCACCAACAGCTTGTCCCCCCTGCTCGGGGCATCCACGGTGACCGGGACACAGCCACGAGGCTGGAGAGCTGGAGGCATGGCCCACACAGCCCTGCAGTGAAGGACACAGCCTGGTGCCTCGTGAGTGAGGTCCTGGGCAAGGTTTTCACTGGGAGCCGGGGACCCAGCCATCTGGCCATCCCATCCATCAAGATGGAGCCTCTGGAGGAGCTGGAGAGGAGCTGCCTGGCGCAGCTCAGGAAAGCCACCCTGCAGCAGCAGCAGGATGGCCTAGAGGAGAGTGAGCTCCAGCAGCAGGAGGGCAGGGAGCACCATTCCTCCCCGACGCAGTTGGGGCAGCTCAGCATCAGACCCAGCCAGGTGAGGGCCAAGGATGGGATGGCACGGGATGGCATGGGACGAAGCCTCCCTCTACCTGGGGCCAGCCGCTGGGCCGCACAGATGCGGCCCGATCATCTCCAGCATCCCTGTCCCAGCAGCTGCTGCTGGCCAGTCCCCAGCAGGCATTTCCTGGTGGCAGCCAGGCTACCTTTACAAATCCCCCCGCTCTCCTTTCAGATCTGCAAGGAGAACTCATTTTCCAACCCGTGGCAGCCAGAGCTGACACACGTGGAGCTCCTGAAGGATGCCACCAGCAAGCAGGATGTGCTGGAGCAGCTGGAAGCTCATGCCCCCAGCAAGCAGCAGGCGGGGGCAGCAGGGGGGACAGTCCCACAAGTGCCAGAGGACAAGCCAGGGGCCTTGGCCGAGGAGGAGGAGTGGGAAGAAGGCAGCAACAGAGAGCTGTCCCAAGGGGAAGACACCACCTTCTACAACATCTGGGTCAACCCCTTGGTCCCGGAGCTCTTCCAGGATGACCACACTGGTCCCCAGGAGGGGCCCGGCTGGCCCAGCAGCACAGGCACAGAGGCAGCAGGAGAGGCAGACAGCGACCTGCAGAGCGCGTCTCCTGCCCCGGCAGGGCTCACGGATCCCGAGCTGGCAGCTTCTGCCCTGGCCAGAGCTCCTGAGGAAGAGGGGCACTGTGCTCCCGGGGCACAAGTGGAGGGCAAGGCACCAGCTTCTCCTGTCTTGGGCGAGCAGGCCGGCGCAGCACAGGCAGAGAGCCAGGAACCTGCCCCGCACAGCCCCGCAGCCTATGAGGCAGCTCTGCGGGAGACAGCCCGGTGCCTCGTGAATGAGGCCCTGGGCAAGCCTTTCACTGGGAGCCGGGGACCCAGGCAGCAGCCGGTGCCACAGCGGGACCTGGCGCAAAGCATGGATGTGGCAACGGCAGCAAGGACACCTGCAGCGCCTCAGGACACCGAGTCTCCCTTGGCTGGAGAGCCTCAAGGAGAGGAGCCCCTTGCCTACAGCTCTCCTTCCCCCACAGGCATGGCCACGCTCCTGCACGCCCAGGCTTCAAGAGCAGCACAGGCAGAGAGCCAGGAACCTGCCCCGCACAGCCCCGCAGCCTATGAGGCAGCTCTGAAGGAGACAGCCCGGTGCCTCGTGAATGAGGCCCTGGACAAGGCTTTCACTGGGAGCCGGGGACACAGCCAGCAGCCAGCGCCACTGCGGGACCGGACACACAGCAGGGCTGTGGCAACAACAGCAAGAACAGACGAGGTCTGGGTGGCCGACAGCAGGGAGGCCCCTGCAGCTCAGCCCACGCCTGATCCCCATGCACACAAAGGCATCGGTGCTGCCAGCAGGACCCCTGTGCCAGCCTCCCTGGGCAGGCACGCGGAGCCTGGGCACTGGGAAAGAGCGGCAGAGCATGACCCAGCAACGCCGGTGGCGTGCATCAATGGCAGGTCGTTGCAGGTGCACCACAAGGCTGTTGAGGAGCATCTGACCATCCCATCCATCAAGATGGAGCCTCTGGAGGAGCTGGAGAGGAGCTGCCTGGCGCAGCTCAGGAAAGCCACCCTGCAGCAGCAGCAGGATGGCCTAGAGGAGAGTGAGCTCCAGCAGCAGGAGGGCAGGGAGCACCATTCCTCCCTGACGCAGTTGGGGCAGCTCAGCGTCAGACCCAGCCAGGTGAGGGCCAAGGATGGGATGGCACGGGATGGCATGGGACGAAGCCTCCCTCTACCTGGGGCCAGCCGCTGGGCCGCACAGATGCAGCCTGATCATCTCCAGCATCCCTGTCCCAGCAGCTGCTGCTGGCCAGTCCCCAGCAGGCATTTCCTGGTGGCAGCCAGGCTACCTTTACAAATCCCCCCCCTCTCCTTTCAGATCTGCAAGGAGAACTCATTTTCCAACCCGTGGCAGCCAGAGCTGACACACGTGGAGCTCCTGAAGGACGCCACCAGCAAGCAGGATGTGCTGGAGCAGCTGGAAGCTCATGCCCCCAGCAAGCAGCAGGCGGGGGCAGCAGGGGGGACAGTCCCACAAGTGCCAGAGGACAAGCCAGGGGCCTTGGCCGAGGAGGAGGAGTGGGAAGAAGGCAGCAACAGAGAGCTGTCCCAAGGGGAAGACACCACCTTCTACAACATCTGGGTCAACCCCTTGGTCCCGGAGCTCTTCCAGGATGACCACACTGGTCCCCAGGAGGGGCCCAGCTGGCCCAGCAGCACAGGCACAGAGGCAGCAGGAGAGGCAGACAGCGACCTGCAGAGCGCGTCTCCTGCCCCGGCAGGGCTCACGGATCCCGAGCTGGCAGCTTCTGCCCTGGCCAGAGCTCCTGAGGAAGAGGGGCACTGTGCTCCCGGGGCACAAGTGGAGGGCAAGGCACCAGCTTCTCCTGTCTTGGGCGAGCAGGCCGGCGCAGCACAGGCAGAGAGCCAGGAACCTGCCCCGCACAGCCCCGCAGCCTATGAGGCAGCTCTGCGGGAGACAGCCCGGTGCCTCGTGAATGAGGCCCTGGGCAAGCCTTTCACTGGGAGCCGGGGACCCAGGCAGCAGCCGGTGCCACAGCGGGACCTGGCGCAAAGCATGGATGTGGCAACGGCAGCAAGGACACCTGCAGCGCCTCAGGACACCGAGTCTCCCTTGGCTGGAGAGCCTCAAGGAGAGGAGCCCCTTGCCTACAGCTCTCCTTCCCCCACAGGCATGGCCACCCTCCTGCACGCCCAGGCTTCAAGAGCAGCGCAGGCAGAGAGCCAGGAACCTGCCCCGCACAGCCCCGCAGCCTATGAGGCAGCTCTGCGGGAGACAGCCCGGTGCCTCGTGAATGAGGCCCTGGGCAAGCCTTTCACTGGGAGCCGGGGACCCAGGCAGCAGCCGGTGCCACAGCGGGACCTGGCACAAAGCATGGATGTGGCAACGGCAGCAAGGACACCTGCAGCGCCTCAGGACACCGAGTCTCCCTTGGCTGGAGAGCCTCAAGGAGAGGAGCCCCTTGCCTACAGCTCTCCTTCCCCCACAGGCATGGCCGCACTCCCACACCCCCCAGCTCGACGGCGATGGCCCTCCTTCTTCAGGAGGGCGCTCCGGGCTCTGCGCACAGCTTTCCGCTGTACCTGCATCACGGGACAGCAAGAGGAACAGCGCCCCGCTGCCAGCACCATGTGGCTCTCCGAAGATGGCAGCTGGCCCTGAGCCTGCACAGCATCCACAAGGAGTGGCAAGGGGAGGCACGCGAGGGATGGGTGCATGGATAGCGCCCCAGGCATTCAGCTGCCCTGAGGACATTCTGCTGCCAGCCTCCGCTCAGCTGTGAAAGCTTTCCGAGGCCAATAAAAGATGACAATTTTCCCCCAGTGCTCGTCAGCACCTGTTCCATCTCGGGAGAAAGACAGGCAAGCAGAGCTGGAGAGCCCCTGTGCTCCCTCTTCTCCAGGCTGAGCAGAGCCTACGCCCTTGGCCTCTGCCCGTGCCTCCGGTGCTCCAGCTCCCAACCAGCTGGGGCCTCCGCTGGCCTCGCTCCACCGTGGCTGTGTCTGCCGGGACCCGGGCAGCCCCAGCCCACAGCCAGTGCCCAGGCACGGCCTCCCCTGGGCCCAGCGGCGCGGAGGAACCCCTTCCCCACGGTGCCACCCACGCCTTTGCAGCACAGCCCGGGCTGCAGGCCTGTCCTTGCTGCCCAGGCACGCTGCCCACCCCTGTGCGCCTTGGCCTCCGGGGCCTTTCCCACAGCCACTGCTGCTATCCAGCCACCCGGCCCCAGCCGCACCTCTGCCCATCCCCAGGCCAGTGCTTGGCGCTTGCCTTTGCCAGACTTCCTGGGGTCCCCGGCAGCCCATTCCACTGCTCCAGCCAAGTCCCTCCCAAGAGCAGCCCAACCACCAGCATCGCCACTGCCACCCCCAGCGTGGGGACCTCCCCTGGCCTGGCTGGCAGCGCGATCCCTTGCACGCTCCACCTCTGAGGAAAGCCACTGAACAAGAGCAGCCCGTCAGGGACCTCCCCTGTAAGCAGCCGCCAGCCAGGCTTGGGACGCCGAGCGCCACCACCCCTGGCGCCCAACTGACCGGCCAATGTACCACCCACCGCTGGTGCTGGTTGCAGAGCCTCCCCTCTCTGCTCAGGGCCCCGGTCGGGGGCAATCCCAGAGGGCCTCAAGCCTGTCTGGCACCATTGGCCCCGGGAAGAGCCCAGCTGGCTCTTCCCAGTCCCCTGCTCCTCCAGCACGTCCCTGGGAACGACATCCAGGAGCGGTTGTGCCACCACCTTCCCGGGGTCAGAGCAGCCTGGAGGTTCTCCCACCGCTCCTCCTCACCTTTCTGGAAGATGGCTCTGGCAGTTGCTCGGATCGCCAGGAGCCTCCCCAGACCAGCAGGCCCTTCCAGAGAGCAGAGTGTGGCCTCGCACTGGCATGGCACGGCTCCCCTCAGCCCTGCGATGCTCCCCAGCCAGTCACACAGCCATTTGGTAAATGGTTTAATTAATATACTGAAAGGACCACTGGCGGCCCAAGCTGCAGTTCACCTGCTTGGCTGCCAGTCTCTTGTCTCTCTCTTCAGCAATGGTCAGGCAGATGCCCTTTCCACAGAGAGGAAGAGAGAGAGAGAGAGACAAAAAAGCAACAAAGAACAGGGCAGGGAGGGAGGAATGAAACAACAGGGACAGGGAGCCGGGACAACAAATGATGGGGGGAAGGTGGACAGGTACACAGCACAAACCAAACCACAAAGCTACACACAGTCTGCAGGGCTGTTTCACACTCGCATTTTCTCTATCACAGCTTCCGCACAGCATTTTTTAGCCCTTCTTAAATACGTCATCCCAGAGGCACTATCAGCATTGCTGATGGGCTCAGCTTTGACCAGCAGCAGAGCGGTCTCTGAGCTGGAACTGGCTGCATCCAACGCGGGGGCAACTCCTGGTGTCTTCTCACAGAACCCAGCCCTGCAGCCCCTACCCACCCCAGCTACCAAGACAATACAACAGCCAGCTGCTACGGGACAAAGAGGGGGGATTGAAGAATAGGGAAAGGGAGCCACAGAGAGAGACAGAAGCAGAGCGGAAGAAAAAAAAAAAAAAAATAGCCATGGGCTACAGGCCAGAGAGGAGGAAGGGACCGGGAAGCAGGCCGAGAGAGATGGAGAAGAGCAAAGAATAGCGATGGGCCACAGGGCAGAGAGGGAGGAGTTAAAAAAAGGGGACAGTGAGGTGGACAGAAAGAGACTGAGAAATACCAAAAAACCTCCATGAGCTAAAAGGGCAGAGACAGAGGAACTAAAGGACAGGGAGCCAGACAGAGAGAGAACGGTAAAGGGGAAAAAACAGGCTATAGGCCAGAGAGGGAAGAAATTCAAACACAGGGACAGGGACCTGGAATGAGAAAATCTAAGACAGAAAAAGTATATCTAGAATACAGGGCAGAGAGAGAGGAATTTCAAAATAGGGACATGGCGCCAGACAGAGAGAGGTGCGGGGGGTGGGAATTGTGAAGGGCTAAAAGGCAGGCAGGGAGGAAATAAAAAGAATTGGGACAGGAAGACAGACGGACAGGCGGAGAAAGACAAAAAGAGTGACGGGCTGCAGGACAGAGACAGAGGATAAAAAAAAAGCGTGAGGGGGAACAGGGCAGAAGCACAGAAAGAAGAAGATGGAGAGGCAGAATGACAGGGGAAGAGGGAGACTTGGAGAAGGAGAGAGGGAGAGGTACAGGGAAGCGGCAAAAATGACAGCAGTGAGAGAAAGAGAAAGGGGGGTGGACAGGGAGGGACTGGGATGCAGAAGAGAGGCGACAGGGCCCCAGGACTCAACGCAGCTCCCGCTCTCGGAGCTGCTTGGAGAATTTGACAGTTCAGGTGCATCTTTCTCTGTCTCTCTCTCCCCCTCCCTTCCTCCTCTGTGGCTCCGGTCCATTGACTGTCGTCCACCTAAAAGTCTAGTTTGGCATCTTACAGCCCTTACAACATGAGGCTTCCCACATACATAGCCTCACACGCGCACACGCTCCATAACCATCCCGCGCTTTTGGTTACGCGTAGAGACCCTGCTGCGCACACTGGTGATCCGATCTGCTGAGGACTACGCTAAGAGGGATCCTTCCTCACCCGGAGAGGCAGGCTCTCTCCTGTCCGCAGCTGGAGGCGGCTGTCAGCTGGATCCCCTGGGTTTTATTCTTCAGGCACTTTACCTTTTTCTGGCCTCTCCAGCTTCAGCCGCGGCAGCTCCTGCCCACAGTCAGTAAGCCCTCCAGCTGTCCCTTTTTGCCCAAGCTGCTACGAGGATGAGGGCAAAGGCAAGCCACACAAACCTGAGCCAGATGCGTGAACAACATCCCCGGAGACAAACCGACAACCAAGTCCTCAGTGCTGCCTCTGGGAGAGGGAAAGAACAAGCAGCTGTTAACCCTAGCGATTATGGTAGCTCTCCTCAGGCAGGAAGCCCTCCTGCTGCAGGTGCTCCTGGAGCCGCTGCTCTTTCCCCAAACTCATGCTAATGGCACCTGCTTTTATGGAGAATAAAGCCTATTCAAGGGCCAGCTCCCTGCCCTGAGGACAGGCCTCCGGGGCAGTCTGTGGCTGCGGGGGTGGGAAGGCCTCCAGGTACCTGGAGGGGTGGGGGCAGCCATCTCCTGCCTCTCTTCCTGCTTCCTCTCCACCAGCTCTCCAAAAACGCCCGGGAGCTGCCTCGATGGGGACTGACTCCAACTGACTGTCAACCTGTTGCACTGCTCGGTTGGAAACCATCCTTGCAGCAGCTCATCAGCTTTCTCAAACAGGCATGCCACAGCAGCACCATCCCCTGGGGCTGCAGCCCTTCTACACGGAGGGGCTGTAGCTCCTTCCTGGCAGGGCTGCTAACGGCGCCCGCGTCGTTAAGGGAGAACCAAGCGCGTTCGAGGGCCAGCTTGCCGCCATCGTGACAGGGCTTGGGGGCGGCCTGGGGCTACGGGACAGGCCTCAGGGGAGGTGCCGGCGCTGGGGGCAGCTGCGGGGCCGGGGGAGGCTCGGGGGGAGCTCTCGCGAGTTGGGGGGGCCGCCGGTGGCTGCGCCTGGGCGGGTGTCCGCCTCCTTCCCCTCTTCCCTTCTGCCAGCTCTCGGCTGGCTCCCGGGGGCTGCCCAGACCCGGCTCGCCTCCAGCTGAGCGGGAGCCTGCCGCAGCGGGCGGTTCGCAGCCTCCCGTCTCGCCAACCCTGGGCGCCGGCGGGCAGGAGACATCCCCGCACACGCCCAAGGCCTCGCTCCTCACCGGCGGCCTCGGCCCTCGCCCACCGCTGGCAGGCGGCGGCAGCACTGCTGCACGCCTGCCTGGCACCGGCGCCGCGCCCAGCACCCGCCGACAGCGTGCACGTCGGGCAGCAGCGGCTTTTCCTTACCGGGGGGCAGCACCTCGCAGGCACCGCGGGAGCGCATCGCCCTCACCGGCACGCGGCCGCGCACCCACGGCGCCCCGCCTGCAGTACCGGCGGTGTTCACCAGGCGGCAGCAGTGAGCACGGGCGAGCGCCACACTGCGCATGCGCTACCGACGCACATCTCCTCCGCCAAAAGTACACCTCCCGGCATGCACTGACAAACGCAGCATGGCCGCCTGGCAGCCCCCTGCCGGAAGACTACACCTCCCGGCATGCTCTCGAACAACCCCCCGCCGACCGGCAGCTCCCGGCATGCCGCCAGAGGCAGCCCGCCCTGCTTCCTGACCCTGCAGGGACACCTGCAGTACCCGCCCTCCGCCGCACTCGGAAGCCCGCCGAGACGCGAGCGCAGCCCCCGCGCTCCACAGCGCTGCTCCGGGCTGCCCGCACCGCCCGGCTCCGACACTGCGCAGCCCCCCGCCCCTTCCCCCGGCTCCGGCCCCGGGCTGCCCCCGCCTCCTGGTTCCCACACGGCACGGCCCCGCCGCTTCCCTGCCGCCCCACGCATCCGACAAGGCCCCCGCCGGCCCTGCCACCTTCCCCGGGGCTTTCCCCGCCAGTTCATTGCGCAGCTCCGCCACCGGACCCCGTGCCCCTCCCTCCGCAGGGGCTCCCTGGCCCCCAGCCAGTCCCCAGCACCCGACCCTGGCACTCGGCAGAGGCACCCCCCACCCCCGGGGCCACCACCGCCCGGGACGTTCGCGGTCCAAAAGGGACGCCCTGCCCCGCTCACCTTTTCTCCCTCCCTGCAGCTGCAGCCTGGCCACGCTCCGTGACTGCTCCGCTCCTCCCTTGGCTCACACTGACCCTGCCAGGGCAGGGCAGGGCAGCACCAGTAGCAGCCCCTTTACAGGGAGGGGCCATCACCACCAGCCTCACTGGCCCCACCTGGGGCTCCTCCAGCCCCAGCCCACAGCTGCAGCCACAGCCCCTTACACCCACGAAGTAGCCTGCTCCCCTGGACTCTCTGACAGCCACTCACCAAGTCCAAAGGACTACAACCACAGCCGTGAGGGCAAAGGAGACAGAAGCTGTTTATTCGTTAATGCGTATAAGTCCCGGGAGCGAGCCTGCTCTGGGGCTTGCTGCCTATACACTCACCCTTCCCCTGGGACAACTCAGCAGTCATTACTGGAGCAGCAGATGCAGAGAACGAAAATACAGGGATGGGGAGCAGGACGGAGGAACAGAAAGATAAAAATAAGATGAGGGAGAAGGACTGAGGAGCAGAGAAAGAAAGGTACAGGGAAAAGGACCGAGAGATGGAGAAATCCATAAAAAAGGGATGAGGAGCCCTGCAGGGACACGGCAGGAGAAAAACAGGGTCAGGGAGCAGGACAGAGGGAAAAAGAGGGAAAATGATGAGCGTGGGGCAAAACAGATGGACTGAGAGAGAAATTGAATGAGAGGAATAAGGAAGGAAGGAGAGAAAGAGATAGGCAACAAGCCGGAGGGATTGACGAATACAGAGGGAGAGCAAGATCAGGACAAAGAGATGGAGAACGAAAAACCAGCGATCATGGAATAGTTTGGGTTGGAAGGGCCCTTTGAAGGTCATCTACTGCAACACACACCCCCCCTCGCCCCCACAATGAGCAGGGACATCTTCCACTAGATCAGGTTGCTCAGAGCCCCGTCCAACCTGACCTTGAATGTTTCCAGGGATGGGGCGTCTACCACCTCTCTGGGCAACCTGTGCCAGTGTTTCACCACCCTCATCATAAAAAATTCCTTCCTTACATCTAGTCTGAACCTACTCTGTTTTAGTTTAAAACCATTACCCCTTGTCCTGTCGCAACAGGCCCTGCTAAAACGTCTGTCCCCAACTTCCTTTTAAGCCCCCATTAAGTATTGAAAAGCCGCAATAAGGTCTCTCCAGAGCCTTTTCTCCTCCAGGATGAACAACCCCAACTCTCTCAGCCTTTCCTCATAGAAGTTTTCCATCCCTCTGATCATTTTTGTGGCCCTCCTCTGGACCTGCTCCAACAGGTCTGTGTCTTGACTGTACTGAGGACTCCAGAGCTGAACACAGTACTCCAGGTGGGGGTCTCATGAGACATGCCGGGGCAATTCGGGGCTCTGCAGAGGCCGCGGGCACCGGGGGTACGTGGGAGGTGTCGGCTCGGGCCTGCTGGGGCGTCTGTGAGGGGAGAGCAGGGGCTGCCCCGTGCCGGTCCCAGCCGGTAGTGGGCGCGGGCGTCTCCACAGCGACCGCCGGGGCTTTGTGATGTGGGGGCGTCGTCGTGCCCAGAGGCCATTGTGACGGGGGTCCCCGCGATGACCGTGGGGGCATTTAAGGAGCGAGAGCCCTGGGGTGCCCACTCCCAGGAGAGCACCTCCCTCAGGAGGCAGTATCTCCCCTGGGTGCCCGTGGCAGGTCTGCGGCAGAGGACGCCAAAGATGCCCATGGATGAGGAGGCGACAGCCCAATCCCAGTCCACCGACAGGCCGCAGAGCCGGCAGAGGAGGCGCCAGGTGAGGGACGGGGCAGGAGGGAGAGGCCGGTGGTGGGACGGGGCCGCACGGAGCTGCCTTGGTGCCGGGGACAGGCTTGCTGGCACTGTAGCAGCCGCTGTGCCAAGGCAGCCACCTCCATCCCATGCCTCCTCCTCCTCCTGCCCGCAGATGGACCGCAGACAGCCCCAGGGAGAGCCGCAGGGCAGACAGAGCAGAGTCTCATCCCTCCACGGGGACAGACTGCCACGGCTCCCCTGCCCAGGAAGCTCGCAGGCCGCTGGGAGCCACCGCGCACAGGTAGGGAGCCCGAGGGAGACAGGGCCTAACGTCTTCCCGAGCCCAGGAGCTGCCGACGGGCAGGCGGGAGGTGCAGGAGGGGACAGGCGGGCCCGGGCCCTCTAGCAAGCTGAGCCCCCCATGCCGGCACTCCCGGGAGTCGTAGTGGGCCACAGGGGGACCAGCCCTCTCCCCAGGCGGCTCTGGAGCAGGGCGGCAGCCGCCTGCGGGGCTGAGCGCTGCCCGGGGGGGCTGGCAGGGGAGCCCAGCTGCAGGAGCACTTCAAGCTGGGGCCCCGGGGGCAAGGCCCACAGTCACACAGCCTCTCTCCTCGGCTTCTCTTGCAGACGGACAGCCTGGCGCGCAGGGTGGCACCGCCCTGCAGCAGGGTGACACGGGACGAGGCAGACCGTCTGCCAGCCTTGCCGCCTCTCCCCAGGCAGGCAGCAGTACCCGGGCACGAACCCGCAGCTCGGCTACCAGGAGCTGCCAGCACCTGCCCCAAGCTGCCGCCTCTGCCAGCAGCACCCTCTGCATCTTCTGCCAGGGGCAGGGAAACGGCCATCAGCACCACAGCCCGTGGCCACCAACAGCTTGTCCCCCCTGCTCGGGGCATCCACGGTGACTGGGACACAGCCACGAGGCTGGAGAGCTGGAGGCATGGCCCACACAGCCCTGCAGTGAAGGACACAGCCTGGTGCCTCGTGAGTGAGGTCCTGGGCAAGGTTTTCACTGGGAGCCGGGGACCCAGCCATCTGGCCATCCCATCCATCAAGATGGAGCCTCTGGAGGAGCTGGAGAGGAGCTGCCTGGCGCAGCTCAGGAAAGCCACCCTGCAGCAGCAGCAGGATGGCCTAGAGGAGAGTGAGCTCCAGCAGCAGGAGGGCAGGGAGCACCATTCCTCCCTGACGCAGTTGGGGCAGCTCAGCATCAGACCCAGCCAGGTGAGGGCCAAGGATGGGATGGCACGGGATGGCATGGGACGAAGCCTCCCTCTACCTGGGGCCAGCCGCTGGGCCGCACAGATGCGGCCCGATCATCTCCAGCATCCCTGTCCCAGCAGCTGCTGCTGGCCAGTCCCCAGCAGGCATTTCCTGGTGGCAGCCAGGCTACCTTTACAAATCCCCCCGCTCTCCTTTCAGATCTGCAAGGAGAACTCATTTTCCAACCCATGGCAGCCAGAGCTGACACACGTGGAGCTCCTGAAGGATGCCACCAGCAAGCAGGATGTGCTGGAGCAGCTGGAAGCTCATGCCCCCAGCAAGCAGCAGGCGGGGGCAGCAGGGGGGACAGTCCCACAAGTGCCAGAGGACAAGCCAGGGGCCTTGGCCGAGGAGGAGGAGTGGGAAGAAGGCAGCAACAGAGAGCTGTCCCAAGGGGAAGACACCACCTTCTACAACATCTGGGTCAACCCCTTGGTCCCGGAGCTCTTCCAGGATGACCACACTGGTCCCCAGGAGGGGCCCGGCTGGCCCAGCAGCACAGGCACAGAGGCAGCAGGAGAGGCAGACAGCGACCTGCAGAGCGCGTCTCCTGCCCCGGCAGGGCTCACGGATCCCGAGCTGGCAGCTTCTGCCCTGGCCAGAGCTCCTGAGGAAGAGGGGCACTGTGCTCCCGGGGCACAAGTGGAGGGCAAGGCACCAGCTTCTCCTGTCTTGGGCGAGCAGGCCGGCGCAGCACAGGCAGAGAGCCAGGAACCTGCCCCGCACAGCCCCGCAGCCTATGAGGCAGCTCTGCGGGAGACAGCCCGGTGCCTCGTGAATGAGGCCCTGGGCAAGCCTTTCACTGGGAGCCGGGGACCCAGGCAGCAGCCGGTGCCACAGCGGGACCTGGCACAAAGCATGGATGTGGCAACGGCAGCAAGGACACCTGCAGCGCCTCAGGACACCGAGTCTCCCTTGGCTGGAGAGCCTCAAGGAGAGGAGCCCCTTGCCTACAGCTCTCCTTCCCCCACAGGCATGGCCACGCTCCTGCACGCCCAGGCTTCAAGAGCAGCACAGGCAGAGAGCCAGGAACCTGCCCCGCACAGCCCCGCAGCCTATGAGGCAGCTCTGAAGGAGACAGCCCGGTGCCTCGTGAATGAGGCCCTGGACAAGGCTTTCACTGGGAGCCGGGGACACAGCCAGCAGCCAGCGCCACTGCGGGACCGGACACACAGCAGGGCTGTGGCAACAACAGCAAGAACAGACGAGGTCTGGGTGGCCGACAGCAGGGAGGCCCCTGCAGCTCAGCCCACGCCTGATCCCCATGCACACAAAGGCATCGGTGCTGCCAGCAGGACCCCTGTGCCAGCCTCCCTGGGCAGGCACGCGGAGCCTGGGCACTGGGAAAGAGCGGCAGAGCATGACCCAGCAACGCCGGTGGCGTGCATCAATGGCAGGTCGTTGCAGGTGCACCACAAGGCTGTTGAGGAGCATCTGACCATCCCATCCATCAAGATGGAGCCTCTGGAGGAGCTGGAGAGGAGCTGCCTGGCGCAGCTCAGGAAAGCCACCCTGCAGCAGCAGCAGGATGGCCTAGAGGAGAGTGAGCTCCAGCAGCAGGAGGGCAGGGAGCACCATTCCTCCCTGACGCAGTTGGGGCAGCTCAGCGTCAGACCCAGCCAGGTGAGGGCCAAGGATGGGATGGCACGGGATGGCATGGGACGAAGCCTCCCTCTACCTGGGGCCAGCCGCTGGGCCGCACAGATGCAGCCTGATCATCTCCAGCATCCCTGTCCCAGCAGCTGCTGCTGGCCAGTCCCCAGCAGGCATTTCCTGGTGGCAGCCAGGCTACCTTTACAAATCCCCCCCCTCTCCTTTCAGATCTGCAAGGAGAACTCATTTTCCAACCCGTGGCAGCCAGAGCTGACACACGTGGAGCTCCTGAAGGACGCCACCAGCAAGCAGGATGTGCTGGAGCAGCTGGAAGCTCATGCCCCCAGCAAGCAGCAGGCGGGGGCAGCAGGGGGGACAGTCCCACAAGTGCCAGAGGACAAGCCAGGGGCCTTGGCCGAGGAGGAGGAGTGGGAAGAAGGCAGCAACAGAGAGCTGTCCCAAGGGGAAGACACCACCTTCTACAACATCTGGGTCAACCCCTTGGTCCCGGAGCTCTTCCAGGATGACCACACTGGTCCCCAGGAGGGGCCCAGCTGGCCCAGCAGCACAGGCACAGAGGCAGCAGGAGAGGCAGACAGCGACCTGCAGAGCGCGTCTCCTGCCCCGGCAGGGCTCACGGATCCCGAGCTGGCAGCTTCTGCCCTGGCCAGAGCTCCTGAGGAAGAGGGGCACTGTGCTCCCGGGGCACAAGTGGAGGGCAAGGCACCAGCTTCTCCTGTCTTGGGCGAGCAGGCCGGCGCAGCACAGGCAGAGAGCCAGGAACCTGCCCCGCACAGCCCCGCAGCCTATGAGGCAGCTCTGCGGGAGACAGCCCGGTGCCTCGTGAATGAGGCCCTGGGCAAGCCTTTCACTGGGAGCCGGGGACCCAGGCAGCAGCCGGTGCCACAGCGGGACCTGGCGCAAAGCATGGATGTGGCAACGGCAGCAAGGACACCTGCAGCGCCTCAGGACACCGAGTCTCCCTTGGCTGGAGAGCCTCAAGGAGAGGAGCCCCTTGCCTACAGCTCTCCTTCCCCCACAGGCATGGCCACCCTCCTGCACGCCCAGGCTTCAAGAGCAGCGCAGGCAGAGAGCCAGGAACCTGCCCCGCACAGCCCCGCAGCCTATGAGGCAGCTCTGCGGGAGACAGCCCGGTGCCTCGTGAATGAGGCCCTGGGCAAGGCTTTCACTGCGAGCCAGAGTCCCAGGCAGCAGCCGGCACCACAGCGGGACCTGGCACAAAGCACGGGTGTGGCAACGGCAGCAAGAACACCTGCAGCGCCTCAGGACACCGAGTCTCCCTTGGCTGGAGAGCCTCAAGGAGAGGAGCCCCTTGCCTACAGCTCTCCTTCCCCCACAGGCATGGCCGCACTCCCACACCCCCCAGCTCGACGGCGATGGCCCTCCTTCTTCAGGAGGGCGCTCCGGGCTCTGCGCACAGCTTTCCGCTGTACCTGCATCACGGGACAGCAAGAGGAACAGCGCCCCGCTGCCAGCACCATGTGGCTCTCCGAAGATGGCAGCTGGCCCTGAGCCTGCACAGCATCCACAAGGAGCGGCAAGGGGAGGCACGCGAGGGATGGGTGCATGGATAGCGCCCCAGGCATTCAGCTGCCCTGAGGACATTCTGCTGCCAGCCTCCGCTCGGCTGTGAAAGCTTTCCGAGGCCAATAAAAGATGACAATTTTCCCCCAGTGCTCGTCAGCACCTGTTCCATCTCGGGAGAAAGACAGGCAAGCAGAGCTGGAGAGCCCCTGTGCTCCCTCTTCTCCAGGCTGAGCAGAGCCTACGCCCTTGGCCTCTGCCCGTGCCTCCGGTGCTCCAGCTCCCAACCAGCTGGGGCCTCCGCTGGCCTCGCTCCACCGTGGCTGTGTCTGCCGGGACCCGGGCAGCCCCAGCCCACAGCCAGCGCCCAGGCACGGCCTCCCCTGGGCCCAGCGGCGCGGAGGAACCCCTTCCCCACGGTGCCACCCACGCCTTTGCAGCACAGCCCGGGCTGCAGGCCTGTCCTTGCTGCCCAGGCACGCTGCCCACCCCTGTGCGCCTTGGCCTCCGGGGCCTTTCCCACAGCCACTGCTGCTATCCAGCCACCCGGCCCCAGCCGCACCTCTGCCCATCCCCAGGCCAGTGCTTGGCGCTTGCCTTTGCCAGACTTCCTGGGGTCCCCGGCAGCCCATTCCACTGCTCCAGCCAAGTCCCTCCCAAGAGCAGCCCAACCACCAGCATCGCCACTGCCACCCCCAGCGTGGGGACCTCCCCTGGCCTGGCTGGCAGCGCGATCCCTTGCACGCTCCACCTCCGAGGAAAGCCACTGAACAAGAGCAGCCCGTCAGGGACCTCCCCTGTAAGCAGCCGCCAGCCAGGCTTGGGACGCCGAGCGCCACCACCCCTGGCGCCCAACTGACCGGCCAATGTACCACCCACCGCTGGTGCTGGTTGCAGAGCCTCCCCTCTCTGCTCAGGGCCCCGGTTGGGGGCAATCCCAGAGGGCCTCAAGCCTGTCTGGCACCATTGGCCCCGGGAAGAGCCCAGCTGGCTCTTCCCAGTCCCCTGCTCCTCCAGCACGTCCCTGGGAACGACATCCAGGAGCGGTTGTGCCACCACCTTCCCGGGGTCAGAGCAGCCTGGAGGTTCTCCCACCGCTCCTCCTCACCTTTCTGGAAGATGGCTCTGGCAGTTGCTCGGATCGCCAGGAGCCTCCCCAGACCAGCAGGCCCTTCCAGAGAGCAGAGTGTGGCCTCGCACTGGCATGGCACGGCTCCCCTCAGCCCTGCGATGCTCCCCAGCCAGTCACACAGCCATTTGGTAAATGGTTTAATTAATATACTGAAAGGACCACTGGCGGCCCAAGCTGCAGTTCACCTGCTTGGCTGCCAGTCTCTTGTCTCTCTCTTCAGCAATGGTCAGGCAGATGCCCTTTCCACAGAGAGGAAGAGAGAGAGAGAGAGACAAAAAAGCAACAAAGAACAGGGCAGGGAGGGAGGAATGAAACAACAGGGACAGGGAGCCGGGACAACAAATGATGGGGGGAAGGTGGACAGGTACACAGCACAAACCAAACCACAAAGCTACACACAGTCTGCAGGGCTGTTTCACACTCGCATTTTCTCTATCACAGCTTCCGCACAGCATTTTTTAGCCCTTCTTAAATACGTCATCCCAGAGGCACTATCAGCATTGCTGATGGGCTCAGCTTTGACCAGCAGCAGAGCGGTCTCTGAGCTGGAACTGGCTGCATCCAACGCGGGGGCAACTCCTGGTGTCTTCTCACAGAACCCAGCCCTGCAGCCCCTACCCACCCCAGCTACCAAGACAATACAACAGCCAGCTGCTACGGGACAAAGAGGGGGGATTGAAGAATAGGGAAAGGGAGCCACAGAGAGAGACAGAAGCAGAGCGGAAGAAAAAAAAAAAAAAAAAATAGCCATGGGCTACAGGCCAGAGAGGAGGAAGGGACCGGGAAGCAGGCCGAGAGAGATGGAGAAGAGCAAAGAATAGCGATGGGCCACAGGGCAGAGAGGGAGGAGTTAAAAAAAGGGGACAGTGAGGTGGACAGAAAGAGACTGAGAAATACCAAAAAACCTCCATGAGCTAAAAGGGCAGAGACAGAGGAACTAAAGGACAGGGAGCCAGACAGAGAGAGAACGGTAAAGGGGAAAAAACAGGCTATAGGCCAGAGAGGGAAGAAATTCAAACACAGGGACAGGGACCTGGAATGAGAAAATCTAAGACAGAAAAAGTATATCTAGAATACAGGGCAGAGAGAGAGGAATTTCAAAATAGGGACATGGCGCCAGACAGAGAGAGGTGCGGGGGGTGGGAATTGTGAAGGGCTAAAAGGCAGGCAGGGAGGAAATAAAAAGAATTGGGACAGGAAGACAGACGGACAGGCGGAGAAAGACAAAAAGAGTGACGGGCTGCAGGACAGAGACAGAGGATAAAAAAAAAGCGTGAGGGGGAACAGGGCAGAAGCACAGAAAGAAGAAGATGGAGAGGCAGAATGACAGGGGAAGAGGGAGACTTGGAGAAGGAGAGAGGGAGAGGTACAGGGAAGCGGCAAAAATGACAGCAGTGAGAGAAAGAGAAAGGGGGGTGGACAGGGAGGGACTGGGATGCAGAAGAGAGGCGACAGGGCCCCAGGACTCAACGCAGCTCCCGCTCTCGGAGCTGCTTGGAGAATTTGACAGTTCAGGTGCATCTTTCTCTGTCTCTCTCTCCCCCTCCCTTCCTCCTCTGTGGCTCCGGTCCATTGACTGTCGTCCACCTAAAAGTCTAGTTTGGCATCTTACAGCCCTTACAACATGAGGCTTCCCACATACATAGCCTCACACGCGCACACGCTCCATAACCATCCCGCGCTTTTGGTTACGCGTAGAGACCCTGCTGCGCACACTGGTGATCCGATCTGCTGAGGACTACGCTAAGAGGGATCCTTCCTCACCCGGAGAGACAGGCTCTCTCCTGTCCGCAGCTGGAGGCGGCTGTCAGCTGGATCCCCTGGGTTTTATTCTTCAGGCACTTTACCTTTTTCTGGCCTCTCCAGCTTCAGCCGCGGCAGCTCCTGCCCACAGTCAGTAAGCCCTCCAGCTGTCCCTTTTTGCCCAAGCTGCTACGAGGATGAGGGCAAAGGCAAGCCACACAAACCTGAGCCAGATGCGTGAACAACATCCCCGGAGACAAACCGACAACCAAGTCCTCAGTGCTGCCTCTGGGAGAGGGAAAGAACAAGCAGCTGTTATCCCTAGCGATTATGGTAGCTCTCCTCAGGCAGGAAGCCCTCCTGCTGCAGGTGCTCCTGGAGCCGCTGCTCTTTCCCCAAACTCATGCTAATGGCACCTGCTTTTATGGAGAATAAAGCCTATTCAAGGGCCAGCTCCCTGCCCTGAGGACAGGCCTCCGGGGCAGTCTGTGGCTGCGGGGGTGGGAAGGCCTCCAGGTACCTGGAGGGGTGGGGGCAGCCATCTCCTGCCTCTCTTCCTGCTTCCTCTCCACCAGCTCTCCAAAAACGCCCGGGAGCTGCCTCGATGGGGACTGACTCCAACTGACTGTCAACCTGTTGCACTGCTCGGTTGGAAACCATCCTTGCAGCAGCTCATCAGCTTTCTCAAACAGGCATGCCACAGCAGCACCATCCCCTGGGGCTGCAGCCCTTCTACACGGAGGGGCTGTAGCTCCTTCCTGGCAGGGCTGCTAACGGCGCCCGCGTCGTTAAGGGAGAACCAAGCGCGTTCGAGGGCCAGCTTGCCGCCATCGTGACAGGGCTTGGGGGCGGCCTGGGGCTACGGGACAGGCCTCAGGGGAGGTGCCGGCGCTGGGGGCAGCTGCGGGGCCGGGGGAGGCTCGGGGGGAGCTCTCGCGAGTTGGGGGGGCCGCCGGTGGCTGCGCCTGGGCGGGTGTCCGCCTCCTTCCCCTCTTCCCTTCTGCCAGCTCTCGGCTGGCTCCCGGGGGCTGCCCAGACCCGGCTCGCCTCCAGCTGAGCGGGAGCCTGCCGCAGCGGGCGGTTCGCAGCCTCCCGTCTCGCCAACCCTGGGCGCCGGCGGGCAGGAGACATCCCCGCACACGCCCAAGGCCTCGCTCCTCACCGGCGGCCTCGGCCCTCGCCCACCGCTGGCAGGCGGCGGCAGCACTGCTGCACGCCTGCCTGGCACCGGCGCCGCGCCCAGCACCCGCCGACAGCGTGCACGTCGGGCGGCAGCGGCTTTTCCTTACCGGGGGGCAGCACCTCGCAGGCACCGCGGGAGCGCATCGCCCTCACCGGCACGCGGCCGCGCACCCACGGCGCCCCGCCTGCAGTACCGGCGGTGTTCACCAGGCGGCAGCAGTGAGCACGGGCGAGCGCCACACTGCGCATGCGCTACCGACGCACATCTTCTCCGCCAAAAGTACACCTCCCGGCATGCACTGACAAACGCAGCATGGCCGCCTGGCAGCCCCCTGCCGGAAGACTACACCTCCCGGCATGCTCTCGAACAACCCCCCGCCGACCGGCAGCTCCCGGCATGCCGCCAGAGGCAGCCCGCCCTGCTTCCTGACCCTGCAGGGACACCTGCAGTACCCGCCCTCCGCCGCACTCGGAAGCCCGCCGAGACGCGAGCGCAGCCCCCGCGCTCCACAGCGCTGCTCCGGGCTGCCCGCGCCGCCCGGCTCCGACACTGCGCAGCCCCCCGCCCCTTCCCCCGGCTCCGGCCCCGGGCTGCCCCCGCCTCCTGGTTCCCACACGGCACGGCCCCGCCGCTTCCCTGCCGCCCCACGCATCCGACAAGGCCCCCGCCGGCCCTGCCACCTTCCCCGGGGCTTTCCCCGCCAGTTCATTGCGCAGCTCCGCCACCGGACCCCGTGCCCCTCCCTCCGCAGGGGCTCCCTGGCCCCCAGCCAGTCCCCAGCACCCGACCCTGGCACTCGGCAGAGGCACCCCCCACCCCCGGGGCCACCACCGCCCGGGATGTTCGCGGTCCAAAAGGGACGCCCTGCCCCGCTCACCTTTTCTCCCTCCCTGCAGCTGCAGCCTGGCCACGCTCCGTGACTGCTCCGCTCCTCCCTTGGCTCACACTGACCCGGGCAGGGCAGCACCAGTAGCAGCCCCTTTACAGGGAGGGGCCATCACCACCAGCCTCACTGGCCCCACCTGGGGCTCCTCCAGCCCCAGCCCACAGCTGCAGCCACAGCCCCTTACACCCACGAAGTAGCCTGCTCCCCTGGACTCTCTGACAGCCACTCACCAAGTCCAAAGGACTACAACCACAGCCGTGAGGGCAAAGGAGACAGAAGCTGTTTATTCGTTAATGCGTATAAGTCCCGGGAGCGAGCCTGCTCTGGGGCTTGCTGCCTATACACTCACCCTTCCCCTGGGACAACTCAGCAGTCATTACTGGAGCAGCAGATGCAGAGAACGAAAATACAGGGATGGGGAGCAGGACGGAGGAACAGAAAGATAAAAATAAGATGAGGGAGAAGGACTGAGGAGCAGAGAAAGAAAGGTACAGGGAAAAGGACCGAGAGATGGAGAAATCCATAAAAAAGGGATGAGGAGCCCTGCAGGGACACGGCAGGAGAAAAACAGGGTCAGGGAGCAGGACAGAGGGAAAAAGAGGGAAAATGATGAGCGTGGGGCAAAACAGATGGACTGAGAGAGAAATTGAATGAGAGGAATAAGGAAGGAAGGAGAGAAAGAGATAGGCAACAAGCCGGAGGGATTGACGAATACAGAGGGAGAGCAAGATCAGGACAAAGAGATGGAGAACGAAAAACCAGCGATCATGGAATAGTTTGGGTTGGAAGGGCCCTTTGAAGGTCATCTACTGCAACACACACCCCCCCTCGCCCCCACAATGAGCAGGGACATCTTCCACTAGATCAGGTTGCTCAGAGCCCCGTCCAACCTGACCTTGAATGTTTCCAGGGATGGGGCGTCTACCACCTCTCTGGGCAACCTGTGCCAGTGTTTCACCACCCTCATCATAAAAAATTCCTTCCTTACATCTAGTCTGAACCTACTCTGTTTTAGTTTAAAACCATTACCCCTTGTCCTGTCGCAACAGGCCCTGCTAAAACGTCTGTCCCCAACTTCCTTTTAAGCCCCCATTAAGTATTGAAAAGCCGCAATAAGGTCTCTCCAGAGCCTTTTCTCCTCCAGGATGAACAACCCCAACTCTCTCAGCCTTTCCTCATAGAAGTTTTCCATCCCTCTGATCATTTTTGTGGCCCTCCTCTGGACCTGCTCCAACAGGTCTGTGTCTTGACTGTACTGAGGACTCCAGAGCTGAACACAGTACTCCAGGTGGGGGTCTCATGAGACATGCCGGGGCAATTCGGGGCTCTGCAGAGGCCGCGGGCACCGGGGGTACGTGGGAGGTGTCGGCTCGGGCCTGCTGGGGCGTCTGTGAGGGGAGAGCAGGGGCTGCCCCGTGCCGGTCCCAGCCGGTAGTGGGCGCGGGCGTCTCCACAGCGACCGCCGGGGCTTTGTGATGTGGGGGCGTCGTCGTGCCCAGAGGCCATTGTGACGGGGGTCCCCGCGATGACCGTGGGGGCATTTAAGGAGCGAGAGCCCTGGGGTGCCCACTCCCAGGAGAGCACCTCCCTCAGGAGGCAGTATCTCCCCTGGGTGCCCGTGGCAGGTCTGCGGCAGAGGACGCCAAAGATGCCCATGGATGAGGAGGCGACAGCCCAATCCCAGTCCACCGACAGGCCGCAGAGCCGGCAGAGGAGGCGCCAGGTGAGGGACGGGGCAGGAGGGAGAGGCCGGTGGTGGGACGGGGCCGCACGGAGCTGCCTTGGTGCCGGGGACAGGCTTGCTGGCACTGTAGCAGCCGCTGTGCCAAGGCAGCCACCTCCATCCCATGCCTCCTCCTCCTCCTGCCCGCAGATGGACCACAGACAGCCACAGGGAGAGCCGCAGGGCAGACAGAGCAGAGTCTCATCCCTCCACGGGGACAGACTGCCACGGCTCCCCTGCCCAGGAAGCTCGCAGGCCGCTGGGAGCCACCGCGCACAGGTAGGGAGCCCGAGGGAGACAGGGCCTAACGTCTTCCCGAGCCCAGGAGCTGCCGACGGGCAGGCGGGAGGTGCAGGAGGGGACAGGCGGGCCCGGGCCCTCTAGCAAGCTGAGCCCCCCATGCCGGCACTCCCGGGAGTCGTAGTGGGCCACAGGGGGGACCAGCCCTCTCCCCAGGCGGCTCTGGAGCAGGGCGGCAGCAGCCTGCGGGGCTGAGCGCTGCCCGGGGGGGCTGGCAGGGGAGCCCAGCTGCAGGAGCACTTCAAGCTGGGGCCCCGGGGGCAAGGCCCACAGTCACACAGCCTCTCTCCTCGGCTTCTCTTGCAGACGGACAGCCTGGCGCGCAGGGTGGCACCGCCCTGCAGCAGGGTGACGCGGGACGAGGCAGACCGTCTGCCAGCCTTGCCGCCTCTCCCCAGGCAGGCAGCAGCACCCGGGCACGAACCCGCAGCTCGGCTACCAGGAGCTGCCAGCACCTGCCCCAAGCTGCCGCCTCTGCCAGCAGCACCCTCTGCATCTTCTGCCAGGGGCAGGGAAACGGCCATCAGCACCACAGCCCGTGGCCACCAACAGCTTGTCCCCCCTGCTCGGGGCATCCACGGTGACCGGGACACAGCCACGAGGCTGGAGAGCTGGAGGCATGGCCCACACAGCCCTGCAGTGAAGGACACAGCCTGGTGCCTCGTGAGTGAGGTCCTGGGCAAGGTTTTCACTGGGAGCCGGGGACCCAGCCATCTGGCCATCCCATCCATCAAGATGGAGCCTCTGGAGGAGCTGGAGAGGAGCTGCCTGGCGCAGCTCAGGAAAGCCACCCTGCAGCAGCAGCAGGATGGCCTAGAGGAGAGTGAGCTCCAGCAGCAGGAGGGCAGGGAGCACCATTCCTCCCCGACGCAGTTGGGGCAGCTCAGCATCAGACCCAGCCAGGTGAGGGCCAAGGATGGGATGGCACGGGATGGCATGGGACGAAGCCTCCCTCTACCTGGGGCCAGCCGCTGGGCCGCACAGATGCGGCCCGATCATCTCCAGCATCCCTGTCCCAGCAGCTGCTGCTGGCCAGTCCCCAGCAGGCATTTCCTGGTGGCAGCCAGGCTACCTTTACAAATCCCCCCGCTCTCCTTTCAGATCTGCAAGGAGAACTCATTTTCCAACCCGTGGCAGCCAGAGCTGACACACGTGGAGCTCCTGAAGGATGCCACCAGCAAGCAGGATGTGCTGGAGCAGCTGGAAGCTCATGCCCCCAGCAAGCAGCAGGCAGGGGCAGCAGGGGGGACAGTCCCACAAGTGCCAGAGGACAAGCCAGGGGCCTTGGCCGAGGAGGAGGAGTGGGAAGAAGGCAGCAACAGAGAGCTGTCCCAAGGGGAAGACACCACCTTCTACAACATCTGGGTCAACCCCTTGGTCCCGGAGCTCTTCCAGGATGACCACACTGGTCCCCAGGAGGGGCCCGGCTGGCCCAGCAGCACAGGCACAGAGGCAGCAGGAGAGGCAGACAGCGACCTGCAGAGCGCGTCTCCCTGCCCCGGCAGGGCTCACGGATCCCGAGCTGGCAGCTTCTGCCCTGGCCAGAGCTCCTGAGGAAGAGGGGCACTGTGCTCCCGGGGCACAAGTGGAGGGCAAGGCACCAGCTTCTCCTGTCTTGGGCGAGCAGGCCGGCGCAGCACAGGCAGAGAGCCAGGAACCTGCCCCGCACAGCCCCGCAGCCTATGAGGCAGCTCTGCGGGAGACAGCCCGGTGCCTCGTGAATGAGGCCCTGGGCAAGCCTTTCACTGGGAGCCGGGGACCCAGGCAGCAGCCGGTGCCACAGCGGGACCTGGCACAAAGCATGGATGTGGCAACGGCAGCAAGGACACCTGCAGCGCCTCAGGACACCGAGTCTCCCTTGGCTGGAGAGCCTCAAGGAGAGGAGCCCCTTGCCTACAGCTCTCCTTCCCCCACAGGCATGGCCACGCTCCTGCACGCCCAGGCTTCAAGAGCAGCACAGGCAGAGAGCCAGGAACCTGCCCCGCACAGCCCCGCAGCCTATGAGGCAGCTCTGAAGGAGACAGCCCGGTGCCTCGTGAATGAGGCCCTGGACAAGGCTTTCACTGGGAGCCGGGGACACAGCCAGCAGCCAGCGCCACTGCGGGACCGGACACACAGCAGGGCTGTGGCAACAACAGCAAGAACAGACGAGGTCTGGGTGGCCGACAGCAGGGAGGCCCCTGCAGCTCAGCCCACGCCTGATCCCCATGCACACAAAGGCATCGGTGCTGCCAGCAGGACCCCTGTGCCAGCCTCCCTGGGCAGGCACGCGGAGCCTGGGCACTGGGAAAGAGCGGCAGAGCATGACCCAGCAACGCCGGTGGCGTGCATCAATGGCAGGTCGTTGCAGGTGCACCACAAGGCTGTTGAGGAGCATCTGACCATCCCATTCCATCAAGATGGAGCCTCTGGAGGAGCTGGAGAGGAGCTGCCTGGCGCAGCTCAGGAAAGCCACCCTGCAGCAGCAGCAGGATGGCCTAGAGGAGAGTGAGCTCCAGCAGCAGGAGGGCAGGGAGCACCATTCCTCCCTGACGCAGTTGGGGCAGCTCAGCGTCAGACCCAGCCAGGTGAGGGCCAAGGATGGGATGGCACGGGATGGCATGGGACGAAGCCTCCCTCTACCTGGGGCCAGCCGCTGGGCCGCACAGATGCGGCCTGATCATCTCCAGCATCCCTGTCCCAGCAGCTGCTGCTGGCCAGTCCCCAGCAGGCATTTCCTGGTGGCAGCCAGGCTACCTTTACAAATCCCCCCGCTCTCCTTTCAGATCTGCAAGGAGAACTCATTTTCCAACCCGTGGCAGCCAGAGCTGACACACGTGGAGCTCCTGAAGGACGCCACCAGCAAGCAGGATGTGCTGGAGCAGCTGGAAGCTCATGCCCCCAGCAAGCAGCAGGCGGGGGCAGCAGGGGGGACAGTCCCACAAGTGCCAGAGGACAAGCCAGGGGCCTTGGCCGAGGAGGAGGAGTGGGAAGAAGGCAGCAACAGAGAGCTGTCCCAAGGGGAAGACACCACCTTCTACAACATCTGGTCAACCCCTTGGTCCCGGAGCTCTTCCAGGATGACCACACTGGTCCCCAGGAGGGGCCCAGCTGGCCCAGCAGCACAGGCACAGAGGCAGCAGGAGAGGCAGACAGCGACCTGCAGAGCGCGTCTCCTGCCCCGGCAGGGCTCACGGATCCCGAGCTGGCAGCTTCTGCCCTGGCCAGAGCTCCTGAGGAAGAGGGGCACTGTGCTCCCGGGGCACAAGTGGAGGGCAAGGCACCAGCTTCTCCTGTCTTGGGCGAGCAGGCCGGCGCAGCACAGGCAGAGAGCCAGGAACCTGCCCCGCACAGCCCCGCAGCCTATGAGGCAGCTCTGCGGGAGACAGCCCGGTGCCTCGTGAATGAGGCCCTGGGCAAGCCTTTCACTGGGAGCCGGGGACCCAGGCAGCAGCCGGTGCCACAGCGGGACCTGGCGCAAAGCATGGATGTGGCAACGGCAGCAAGGACACCTGCAGCGCCTCAGGACACCGAGTCTCCCTTGGCTGGAGAGCCTCAAGGAGAGGAGCCCCTTGCCTACAGCTCTCCTTCCCCCACAGGCATGGCCACCCTCCTGCACGCCCAGGCTTCAAGAGCAGCGCAGGCAGAGAGCCAGGAACCTGCCCCGCACAGCCCCGCAGCCTATGAGGCAGCTCTGCGGGAGACAGCCCGGTGCCTCGTGAATGAGGCCCTGGGCAAGCCTTTCACTGCGAGCCAGAGTCCCAGGCAGCAGCCGGCACCACAGCGGGACCTGGCACAAAGCACGGGTGTGGCAACGGCAGCAAGAACACCTGCAGCGCCTCAGGACACCGAGTCTCCCTTGGCTGGAGAGCCTCAAGGAGAGGAGCCCCTTGCCTACAGCTCTCCTTCCCCCACAGGCATGGCCGCACTCCCACACCCCCCAGCTCGACGGCGATGGCCCTCCTTCTTCAGGAGGGCGCTCCGGGCTCTGCGCACAGCTTTCCGCTGTACCTGCATCATGGGACAGCAAGAGGAACAGCGCCCCGCTGCCAGCACCATGTGGCTCTCCGAAGATGGCAGCTGGCCCTGAGCCTGCACAGCATCCACAAGGAGTGGCAAGGGGAGGCACGCGAGGGATGGGTGCATGGATAGCGCCCCAGGCATTCAGCTGCCCTGAGGACATTCTGCTGCCAGCCTCCGCTCGGCTGTGAAAGCTTTCCGAGGCCAATAAAAGATGACAATTTTCCCCCAGTGCTCGTCAGCACCTGTTCCATCTCGGGAGAAAGACAGGCGAGCAGAGCTGGAGAGCCCCTGTGCTCCCTCTTCTCCAGGCTGAGCAGAGCCTACGCCCTTGGCCTCTGCCCGTGCCTCCGGTGCTCCAGCTCCCAACCAGCTGGGGCCTCCGCTGGCCTCGCTCCACCGTGGCTGTGTCTGCCGGGACCCGGGCAGCCCCAGCCCACAGCCAGCGCCCAGGCACGGCCTCCCCTGGGCCCAGCGGCGCGGAGGAACCCCTTCCCCACGGTGCCACCCACGCCTTTGCAGCACAGCCCGGGCTGCAGGCCTGTCCTTGCTGCCCAGGCACGCTGCCCACCCCTGTGCGCCTTGGCCTCCGGGGCCTTTCCCACAGCCACTGCTGCTATCCAGCCACCCGGCCCCAGCCGCACCTCTGCCCATCCCCAGGCCAGTGCTTGGCGCTTGCCTTTGCCAGACTTCCTGGGGTCCCCGGCAGCCCATTCCACTGCTCCAGCCAAGTCCCTCCCAAGAGCAGCCCAACCGCCAGCATCGCCACTGCCACCCCCAGCGTGGGGACCTCCCCTGGCCTGGCTGGCAGCGCGATCCCTTGCACGCTCCACCTCTGAGGAAAGCCACTGAACAAGAGCAGCCCGTCAGGGACCTCCCTGTAAGCAGCCGCCAGCCAGGCTTGGGACGCCCGAGCGCCACCACCCCTGGCGCCCAACTGACCGGCCAATGTACCACCCACCGCTGGTGCTGGTTGCAGAGCCTCCCCTCTCTGCTCAGGGCCCCGGTCGGGGGCAATCCCAGAGGGCCTCAAGCCTGTCTGGCACCATTGGCCCCGGGAAGAGCCCAGCTGGCTCTTCCCAGTCCCCTGCTCCTCCAGCACGTCCCTGGGAACGACATCCAGGAGCGGTTGTGCAACCACCTTCCCGGGGTCAGAGCAGCCTGGAGGTTCTCCCACCGCTCCTCCTCACCTTTCTGGAAGATGGCTCTGGCAGTTGCTCGGATCGCCAGGAGCCTCCCCAGACCAGCAGGCCCTTCCAGAGAGCAGAGTGTGGCCTCGCACTGGCATGGCACGGCTCCCCTCAGCCCTGCGATGCTCCCCAGCCAGTCACACAGCCATTTGGTAAATGGTTTAATTAATATACTGAAAGGACCACTGGCGGCCCAAGCTGCAGTTCACCTGCTTGGCTGCCAGTCTCTTGTCTCTCTCTTCAGCAATGGTCAGGCAGATGCCCTTTCCACAGAGAGGCAAGAGAGAGAGAGAGAGACAAAAAAGCAACAAAGAACAGGGCAGGGAGGGAGGAAATGAAACAACAGGGACAGGGAGCCGGGACAACAAATGATGGGGGAAGGTGGACAGGTACACAGCACAAACCAAACCACAAAGCTACACACAGTCTGCAGGGCTGTTTCACACTCGCATTTTCTCTATCACAGCTTCTGCACAGCATTTTTTAGCCCTTCTTAAATACGTCATCCCAGAGGCACTATCAGCATTGCTGATGGGCTCAGCTTTGACCAGCAGCAGAGCGGTCTCTGAGCTGGAACTGGCTGCATCCAACGCGGGGGCAACTCCTGGTGTCTTCTCACAGAACCCAGCCCTGCAGCCCCTACCCACCCCAGCTACCAAGACAATACAACAGCCAGCTGCTACGGGACAAAGAGGGGGGATTGAAGAATAGGGAAAGGGAGCCACAGAGAGAGACAGAAGCAGAGCGGAAGAAAAAAAAAAAAAAAATAGCCATGGGCTACAGGCCAGAGAGGAGGAAGGGACCGGGGAAGCAGGCCGAGAGAGATGGAGAAGAGCAAAGAATAGCGATGGGCCACAGGGCAGAGAGGGAGGAGTTAAAAAAAGGGGACAGTGAGGTGGACAGAAAGAGACTGAGAAATACCAAAAAACCTCCATGAGCTAAAAGGGCAGAGACAGAGGAACTAAAGGACAGGGAGCCAGACAGAGAGAGAGAACGGTAAAGGGGAAAAAACAGGCTATAGGCCAGAGAGGGAAGAAATTCAAACACAGGGACAGGGACCTGGAATGAGAAAATCTAAGACAGAAAAAGTATATCTAGAATACAGGGCAGAGAGAGAGGAATTTCAAAATAGGGACATGGCGCCAGACAGAGAGAGGTGCGGGGGGTGGGAATTGTGAAGGGCTAAAAGGCAGGCAGGGAGGAAATAAAAGAATTGGGACAGGAAGACAGACGGACAGGCGGAGAAAGACAAAAAGAGTGACGGGCTGCAGGACAGAGACAGAGGATAAAAAAAAAGCGTGAGGGGGAACAGGGCAGAAGCACAGAAAGAAGAAGATGGAGAGGCAGAATGACAGGGGAAGAGGGAGACTTGGAGAAGGAGAGAGGGAGAGGTACAGGGAAGCGGCAAAAATGACAGCAGTGAGAGAAAGAGAAAGGGGGGGGGACAGGGAGGGACTGGGATGCAGAAGAGAGGCGACAGGGCCCCAGGACTCAACGCAGCTCCCGCTCTCGGAGCTGCTTGGAGAATTTGACAGTTCAGCGTGCATCTTTCTCTGTCTCTCTCTCCCCCTCCCTTCCTCCTCTGTGGCTCCGGTCCATTGACTGTCGTCCACCTAAAAGTCTAGTTTGGCATCTTACAGCCCTTACAACATGAGGCTTCCCACATACATAGCCTCACACGCGCACACGCTCCATAACCATCCCGCGCTTTTGGTTACGCGTAGAGACCCTGCTGCACACACTGGTGATCCGATCTGCTGAGGACTACGCTAAGAGGGATCCTTCCTCACCCGGAGAGGCAGGCTCTCTCCTGTCCGCAGCTGGAGGCGACTGTCAGCTGGATCCCTGGGTTTTATTCTTCAGGCACTTTACCTTTTTCTGGCCTCTCCAGCTTCAGCCGCGGCAGCTCCTGCCCACAGTCAGTAAGCCCTCCAGCTGTCCCTTTTTGCCCAAGCTGCTACGAGGATGAGGGCAAAGGCAAGCCACACAAACCTGAGCCAGATGCGTGAACAACATCCCCGGAGACAAACCGACAACCAAGTCCTCAGTGCTGCCTCTGGGAGAGGAAAGAACAAGCAGCTGTTATCCCTAGCGATTATGGTAGCTCTCCTCAGGCAGGAAGCCCTCCTGCTGCAGGTGCTCCTGGAGCCGCTGCTCTTTCCCAAACTCATGCTAATGGCACCTGCTTTTATGGAGAATAAAGCCTATTCAAGGGCCAGCTCCCTGCCCTGAGGACAGGCCTCGGGGGCAGTCTGTGGCTGCGGGGGTGGGGAAGGCCTCCAGGTACCTGGAGGGGTGGGGGCAGCCATCTCCTGCCTCTCTTCCTGCTTCCTCTCCACCAGCTCTCCAAAAACGCCCGGGAGCTGCCTCGATGGGGACTGACTCCAACTGACTGTCAACCTGATTGCACTGCTCGGTTGGAAACCATCCTTGCAGCAGCTCATCAGCTTTCTCAAACAGGCATGCCACAGCAGCACCATCCCCTGGGGCTGCAGCCCTTCTACACGGAGGGGCTGTAGCTCCTTCCTGGCAGGGCTGCTAACGGCGCCCGCGTCGTTAAGGGAGAACCAAGCGCGTTCGAGGGCCAGCTTGCCGCCATCGTGACAGGGCTTGGGGGCGGCCTGGGGCTACGGGACAGGCCTCAGGGGAGGTGCCGGCGCTGGGGGCAGCTGCGGGGCCGGGGGAGGCTCGGGGGGAGCTCTCGCGAGTTGGGGGGGCCGCCGGTGGCTGCGCCTGGGCGGGTGTCCGCCTCCTTCCCCTCTTCCCTTCTGCCAGCTCTCGGCTGGCTCCCGGGGGCTGCCCAGACCCGGCTCGCCTCCAGCTGAGCGGGAGCCTGCCGCAGCGGGCGGTTCGCAGCCTCCCGTCTCGCCAACCCTGGGCGCCGGCGGGCAGGAGACATCCCCGCACACGCCCAAGGCCTCGCTCCTCACCGGCGGCCTCGGCCCTCGCCCACCGCTGGCAGGCGGCGGCAGCACTGCTGCACGCCTGCCTGGCACCGGCGCCGCGCCCAGCACCCGCCGACAGCGTGCACGTCGGGCGGCAGCGGCTTTTCCTTACCGGGGGGCAGCACCTCGCAGGCACCGCGGGAGCGCATCGCCCTCACCGGCACGCGGCCGCGCACCCACGGCGCCCCGCCTGCAGTACCGGCGGTGTTCACCAGGCGGCAGCAGTGAGCACGGGCGAGCGCCACACTGCGCATGCGCTACCGACGCACATCTTCTCCGCCAAAAGTACACCTCCCGGCATGCACTGACAAACGCAGCATGGCCGCCTGGCAGCCCCCTGCCGGAAGACTACACCTCCCGGCATGCTCTCGAACAACCCCCCGCCGACCGGCAGCTCCCGGCATGCCGCCAGAGGCAGCCCGCCCTGCTTCCTGACCCTGCAGGGACACCTGCAGTACCCGCCCTCCGCCGCACTCGGAAGCCCGCCGAGACGCGAGCGCAGCCCCCGCGCTCCACAGCGCTGCTCCGGGCTGCCCGCGCCGCCCGGCTCCGACACTGCGCAGCCCCCCGCCCCTTCCCCCGGCTCCGGCCCCGGGCTGCCCCCGCCTCCTGGTTCCCACACGGCACGGCCCCGCCGCTTCCCTGCCGCCCCACGCATCCGACAAGGCCCCCGCCGGCCCTGCCACCTTCCCCGGGGCTTTCCCCGCCAGTTCATTGCGCAGCTCCGCCACCGGACCCCGTGCCCCTCCCTCCGCAGGGGCTCCCTGGCCCCCAGCCAGTCCCCAGCACCCGACCCTGGCACTCGGCAGAGGCACCCCCCACCCCCGGGGCCACCACCGCCCGGGATGTTCGCGGTCCAAAAGGGACGCCCTGCCCCGCTCACCTTTTCTCCCTCCCTGCAGCTGCAGCCTGGCCACGCTCCGTGACTGCTCCGCTCCTCCCTTGGCTCACACTGACCCTGCCAGGGCAGGGCAGGGCAGCACCAGTAGCAGCCCCTTTACAGGGAGGGGCCATCACCACCAGCCTCACTGGCCCCACCTGGGGCTCCTCCAGCCCCAGCCCACAGCTGCAGCCACAGCCCCTTACACCCACGAAGTAGCCTGCTCCCCTGGACTCTCTGACAGCCACTCACCAAGTCCAAAGGGCTACAACCACAGCCGTGAGGGCAAAGGAGACAGAAGCTGTTTATTCGTTAATGCGTATAAGTCCCGGGAGCGAGCCTGCTCTGGGGCTTGCTGCCTATACACTCACCCTTCCCCTGGGACAACTCAGCAGTCATTACTGGAGCAGCAGATGCAGAGAACGAAAATACAGGGATGGGGAGCAGGACGGAGGAACAGAAAGATAAAAATAAGATGAGGGAGAAGGACTGAGGAGCAGAGAAAGAAAGGTACAGGGAAAAGGACCGAGAGATGGAGAAATCCATAAAAAAGGGATGAGGAGCCCTGCAGGGACACGGCAGGAGAAAAACAGGGTCAGGGAGCAGGACAGAGGGAAAAAGAGGGAAAATGATGAGCGTGGGGCAAAACAGATGGACTGAGAGAGAAATTGAATGAGAGGAATAAGGAAGGAAGGAGAGAAAGAGATAGGCAACAAGCCGGAGGGATTGACGAATACAGAGGGAGAGCAAGATCAGGACAAAGAGATGGAGAACGAAAAACCAGCGATCATGGAATAGTTTGGGTTGGAAGGGCCCTTTGAAGGTCATCTACTGCAACACACACCCCCCCTCGCCCCCACAATGAGCAGGGACATCTTCCACTAGATCAGGTTGCTCAGAGCCCCGTCCAACCTGACCTTGAATGTTTCCAGGGATGGGGCGTCTACCACCTCTCTGGGCAACCTGTGCCAGTGTTTCACCACCCTCATCATAAAAAATTCCTTCCTTACATCTAGTCTGAACCTACTCTGTTTTAGTTTAAAACCATTACCCCTTGTCCTGTCGCAACAGGCCCTGCTAAAACGTCTGTCCCCAACTTCCTTTTAAGCCCCCATTAAGTATTGAAAAGCCGCAATAAGGTCTCTCCAGAGCCTTTTCTCCTCCAGGATGAACAACCCCAACTCTCTCAGCCTTTCCTCATAGAAGTTTTCCATCCCTCTGATCATTTTTGTGGCCCTCCTCTGGACCTGCTCCAACAGGTCTGTGTCTTGACTGTACTGAGGACTCCAGAGCTGAACACAGTACTCCAGGTGGGGGTCTCATGAGACATGCCGGGGCAATTCGGGGCTCTGCAGAGGCCGCGGGCACCGGGGGTACGTGGGAGGTGTCGGCTCGGGCCTGCTGGGGCGTCTGTGAGGGGAGAGCAGGGGCTGCCCCGTGCCGGTCCCAGCCGGTAGTGGGCGCGGGCGTCTCCACAGCGACCGCCGGGGCTTTGTGATGTGGGGGCGTCGTCGTGCCCAGAGGCCATTGTGACGGGGGTCCCCGCGATGACCGTGGGGGCATTTAAGGAGCGAGAGCCCTGGGGTGCCCACTCCCAGGAGAGCACCTCCCTCAGGAGGCAGTATCTCCCCTGGGTGCCCGTGGCAGGTCTGCGGCAGAGGACGCCAAAGATGCCCATGGATGAGGAGGCGACAGCCCAATCCCAGTCCACCGACAGGCCGCAGAGCCGGCAGAGGAGGCGCCAGGTGAGGGACGGGGCAGGAGGGAGAGGCCGGTGGTGGGACGGGGCCGCACGGAGCTGCCTTGGTGCCGGGGACAGGCTTGCTGGCACTGTAGCAGCCGCTGTGCCAAGGCAGCCACCTCCATCCCATGCCTCCTCCTCCTCCTGCCCGCAGATGGACCGCAGACAGCCCCAGGGAGAGCCGCAGGGCAGACAGAGCAGAGTCTCATCCCTCCACGGGGACAGACTGCCACGGCTCCCCTGCCCAGGAAGCTCGCAGGCCGCTGGGAGCCACCGCGCACAGGTAGGGAGCCCGAGGGAGACAGGGCCTAACGTCTTCCCGAGCCCAGGAGCTGCCGACGGGCAGGCGGGAGGTGCAGGAGGGGACAGGCGGGCCCGGGCCCTGTAGCAAGCTGAGCCCCCCATGCCGGCACTCCCGGGAGTCGTAGTGGGCCACAGGGGGACCAGCCCTCTCCCCAGGCGGCTCTGGAGCAGGGCGGCAGCCGCCTGCGGGGCTGAGCGCTGCCCGGGGGGGCTGGCAGGGGAGCCCAGCTGCAGGAGCACTTCAAGCTGGGGCCCCGGGGGCAAGGCCCACAGTCACACAGCCTCTCTCCTCGGCTTCTCTTGCAGACGGACAGCCTGGCGCGCAGGGTGGCACCGCCCTGCAGCAGGGTGACGCGGGACGAGGCAGACCGTCTGCCAGCCTTGCCGCCTCTCCCCAGGCAGGCAGCAGCACCCAGGCACGAACCCGCAGCTCGGCTACCAGGAGCTGCCAGCACCTGCCCCAAGCTGCCGCCTCTGCCAGCAGCACCCTCTGCATCTTCTGCCAGGGGCAGGGAAACGGCCATCAGCACCACAGCCCGTGGCCACCAACAGCTTGTCCCCCCTGCTCGGGGCATCCATGGTGACCGGGACACAGCCACGAGGCTGGAGAGCTGGAGGCATGGCCCACACAGCCCTGCAGTGAAGGACACAGCCTGGTGCCTCGTGAGTGAGGTCCTGGGCAAGGTTTTCACTGGGAGCCGGGGACCCAGCCATCTGGCCATCCCATCCATCAAGATGGAGCCTCTGGAGGAGCTGGAGAGGAGCTGCCTGGCGCAGCTCAGGAAAGCCACCCTGCAGCAGCAGCAGGATGGCCTAGAGGAGAGTGAGCTCCAGCAGCAGGAGGGCAGGGAGCACCATTCCTCCCCGACGCAGTTGGGGCAGCTCAGCATCAGACCCAGCCAGGTGAGGGCCAAGGATGGGATGGCACGGGATGGCATGGGACGAAGCCTCCCTCTACCTGGGGCCAGCCGCTGGGCCGCACAGATGCGGCCCGATCATCTCCAGCATCCCTGTCCCAGCAGCTGCTGCTGGCCAGTCCCCAGCAGGCATTTCCTGGTGGCAGCCAGGCTACCTTTACAAATCCCCCCGCTCTCCTTTCAGATCTGCAAGGAGAACTCATTTTCCAACCCATGGCAGCCAGAGCTGACACACGTGGAGCTCCTGAAGGATGCCACCAGCAAGCAGGATGTGCTGGAGCAGCTGGAAGCTCATGCCCCCAGCAAGCAGCAGGCGGGGGCAGCAGGGGGGACAGTCCCACAAGTGCCAGAGGACAAGCCAGGGGCCTTGGCCGAGGAGGAGGAGTGGGAAGAAGGCAGCAACAGAGAGCTGTCCCAAGGGGAAGACACCACCTTCTACAACATCTGGGTCAACCCCTTGGTCCCGGAGCTCTTCCAGGATGACCACACTGGTCCCCAGGAGGGGCCCGGCTGGCCCAGCAGCACAGGCACAGAGGCAGCAGGAGAGGCAGACAGCGACCTGCAGAGCGCGTCTCCTGCCCCGGCAGGGCTCACGGATCCCGAGCTGGCAGCTTCTGCCCTGGCCAGAGCTCCTGAGGAAGAGGGGCACTGTGCTCCCGGGGCACAAGTGGAGGGCAAGGCACCAGCTTCTCCTGTCTTGGGCGAGCAGGCCGGCGCAGCACAGGCAGAGAGCCAGGAACCTGCCCCGCACAGCCCCGCAGCCTATGAGGCAGCTCTGCGGGAGACAGCCCGGTGCCTCGTGAATGAGGCCCTGGGCAAGCCTTTCACTGGGAGCCGGGGACCCAGGCAGCAGCCGGTGCCACAGCGGGACCTGGCACAAAGCATGGATGTGGCAACGGCAGCAAGGACACCTGCAGCGCCTCAGGACACCGAGTCTCCCTTGGCTGGAGAGCCTCAAGGAGAGGAGCCCCTTGCCTACAGCTCTCCTTCCCCCACAGGCATGGCCACGCTCCTGCACGCCCAGGCTTCAAGAGCAGCACAGGCAGAGAGCCAGGAACCTGCCCCGCACAGCCCCGCAGCCTATGAGGCAGCTCTGAAGGAGACAGCCCGGTGCCTCGTGAATGAGGCCCTGGACAAGGCTTTCACTGGGAGCCGGGGACACAGCCAGCAGCCAGCGCCACTGCGGGACCGGACACACAGCAGGGCTGTGGCAACAACAGCAAGAACAGACGAGGTCTGGGTGGCCGACAGCAGGGAGGCCCCTGCAGCTCAGCCCACGCCTGATCCCCATGCACACAAAGGCATCGGTGCTGCCAGCAGGACCCCTGTGCCAGCCTCCCTGGGCAGGCACGCGGAGCCTGGGCACTGGGAAAGAGCGGCAGAGCATGACCCAGCAACGCCGGTGGCGTGCATCAATGGCAGGTCGTTGCAGGTGCACCACAAGGCTGTTGAGGAGCATCTGACCATCCCATCCATCAAGATGGAGCCTCTGGAGGAGCTGGAGAGGAGCTGCCTGGCGCAGCTCAGGAAAGCCACCCTGCAGCAGCAGCAGGATGGCCTAGAGGAGAGTGAGCTCCAGCAGCAGGAGGGCAGGGAGCACCATTCCTCCCTGACGCAGTTGGGGCAGCTCAGCGTCAGACCCAGCCAGGTGAGGGCCAAGGATGGGATGGCACGGGATGGCATGGGACGAAGCCTCCCTCTACCTGGGGCCAGCCGCTGGGCCGCACAGATGCAGCCTGATCATCTCCAGCATCCCTGTCCCAGCAGCTGCTGCTGGCCAGTCCCCAGCAGGCATTTCCTGGTGGCAGCCAGGCTACCTTTACAAATCCCCCCCCTCTCCTTTCAGATCTGCAAGGAGAACTCATTTTCCAACCCGTGGCAGCCAGAGCTGACACACGTGGAGCTCCTGAAGGACGCCACCAGCAAGCAGGATGTGCTGGAGCAGCTGGAAGCTCATGCCCCCAGCAAGCAGCAGGCGGGGGCAGCAGGGGGGACAGTCCCACAAGTGCCAGAGGACAAGCCAGGGGCCTTGGCCGAGGAGGAGGAGTGGGAAGAAGGCAGCAACAGAGAGCTGTCCCAAGGGGAAGACACCACCTTCTACAACATCTGGGTCAACCCCTTGGTCCCGGAGCTCTTCCAGGATGACCACACTGGTCCCCAGGAGGGGCCCAGCTGGCCCAGCAGCACAGGCACAGAGGCAGCAGGAGAGGCAGACAGCGACCTGCAGAGCGCGTCTCCTGCCCCGGCAGGGCTCACGGATCCCGAGCTGGCAGCTTCTGCCCTGGCCAGAGCTCCTGAGGAAGAGGGGCACTGTGCTCCCGGGGCACAAGTGGAGGGCAAGGCACCAGCTTCTCCTGTCTTGGGCGAGCAGGCCGGCGCAGCACAGGCAGAGAGCCAGGAACCTGCCCCGCACAGCCCCGCAGCCTATGAGGCAGCTCTGCGGGAGACAGCCCGGTGCCTCGTGAATGAGGCCCTGGGCAAGCCTTTCACTGGGAGCCGGGGACCCAGGCAGCAGCCGGTGCCACAGCGGGACCTGGCGCAAAGCATGGATGTGGCAACGGCAGCAAGGACACCTGCAGCGCCTCAGGACACCGAGTCTCCCTTGGCTGGAGAGCCTCAAGGAGAGGAGCCCCTTGCCTACAGCTCTCCTTCCCCCACAGGCATGGCCACCCTCCTGCACGCCCAGGCTTCAAGAGCAGCGCAGGCAGAGAGCCAGGAACCTGCCCCGCACAGCCCCGCAGCCTATGAGGCAGCTCTGCGGGAGACAGCCCGGTGCCTCGTGAATGAGGCCCTGGGCAAGGCTTTCACTGCGAGCCAGAGTCCCAGGCAGCAGCCGGCACCACAGCGGGACCTGGCACAAAGCACGGGTGTGGCAACGGCAGCAAGAACACCTGCAGCGCCTCAGGACACCGAGTCTCCCTTGGCTGGAGAGCCTCAAGGAGAGGAGCCCCTTGCCTACAGCTCTCCTTCCCCCACAGGCATGGCCGCACTCCCACACCCCCCAGCTCGACGGCGATGGCCCTCCTTCTTCAGGAGGGCGCTCCGGGCTCTGCGCACAGCTTTCCGCTGTACCTGCATCATGGGACAGCAAGAGGAACAGCGCCCCGCTGCCAGCACCATGTGGCTCTCCGAAGATGGCAGCTGGCCCTGAGCCTGCACAGCATCCACAAGGAGTGGCAAGGGGAGGCACGCGAGGGATGGGTGCATGGATAGCGCCCCAGGCATTCAGCTGCCCTGAGGACATTCTGCTGCCAGCCTCCGCTCGGCTGTGAAAGCTTTCCGAGGCCAATAAAAGATGACAATTTTCCCCCAGTGCTCGTCAGCACCTGTTCCATCTCGGGAGAAAGACAGGCGAGCAGAGCTGGAGAGCCCCTGTGCTCCCTCTTCTCCAGGCTGAGCAGAGCCTACGCCCTTGGCCTCTGCCCGTGCCTCCGGTGCTCCAGCTCCCAACCAGCTGGGGCCTCCGCTGGCCTCGCTCCACCGTGGCTGTGTCTGCCGGGACCCGGGCAGCCCCAGCCCACAGCCAGCGCCCAGGCACGGCCTCCCCTGGGCCCAGCGGCGCGGAGGAACCCCTTCCCCACGGTGCCACCCACGCCTTTGCAGCACAGCCCGGGCTGCAGGCCTGTCCTTGCTGCCCAGGCACGCTGCCCACCCCTGTGCGCCTTGGCCTCCGGGGCCTTTCCCACAGCCACTGCTGCTATCCAGCCACCCGGCCCCAGCCGCACCTCTGCCCATCCCCAGGCCAGTGCTTGGCGCTTGCCTTTGCCAGACTTCCTGGGGTCCCCGGCAGCCCATTCCACTGCTCCAGCCAAGTCCCTCCCAAGAGCAGCCCAACCGCCAGCATCGCCACTGCCACCCCCAGCGTGGGGACCTCCCCTGGCCTGGCTGGCAGCGCGATCCCTTGCACGCTCCACCTCTGAGGAAAGCCACTGAACAAGAGCAGCCCGTCAGGGACCTCCCCTGTAAGCAGCCGCCAGCCAGGCTTGGGACGCCGAGCGCCACCACCCCTGGCGCCCAACTGACCGGCCAATGTACCACCCACCGCTGGTGCTGGTTGCAGAGCCTCCCCTCTCTGCTCAGGGCCCCGGTCGGGGGCAATCCCAGAGGGCCTCAAGCCTGTCTGGCACCATTGGCCCCGGGAAGAGCCCAGCTGGCTCTTCCCAGTCCCCTGCTCCTCCAGCACGTCCCTGGGAACGACATCCAGGAGCGGTTGTGCAACCACCTTCCCGGGGTCAGAGCAGCCTGGAGGTTCTCCCACCGCTCCTCCTCACCTTTCTGGAAGATGGCTCTGGCAGTTGCTCGGATCGCCAGGAGCCTCCCCAGACCAGCAGGCCCTTCCAGAGAGCAGAGTGTGGCCTCGCACTGGCATGGCACGGCTCCCCTCAGCCCTGCGATGCTCCCCAGCCAGTCACACAGCCATTTGGTAAATGGTTTAATTAATATACTGAAAGGACCACTGGCGGCCCAAGCTGCAGTTCACCTGCTTGGCTGCCAGTCTCTTGTCTCTCTCTTCAGCAATGGTCAGGCAGATGCCCTTTCCACAGAGAGGAAGAGAGAGAGAGAGAGACAAAAAAGCAACAAAGAACAGGGCAGGGAGGGAGGAATGAAACAACAGGGACAGGGAGCCGGGACAACAAATGATGGGGGGAAGGTGGACAGGTACACAGCACAAACCAAACCACAAAGCTACACACAGTCTGCAGGGCTGTTTCACACTCGCATTTTCTCTATCACAGCTTCTGCACAGCATTTTTTAGCCCTTCTTAAATACGTCATCCCAGAGGCACTATCAGCATTGCTGATGGGCTCAGCTTTGACCAGCAGCAGAGCGGTCTCTGAGCTGGAACTGGCTGCATCCAACGCGGGGGCAACTCCTGGTGTCTTCTCACAGAACCCAGCCCTGCAGCCCCTACCCACCCCAGCTACCAAGACAATACAACAGCCAGCTGCTACGGGACAAAGAGGGGGGATTGAAGAATAGGGAAAGGGAGCCACAGAGAGAGACAGAAGCAGAGCGGAAGAAAAAAAAAAAAAAAATAGCCATGGGCTACAGGCCAGAGAGGAGGAAGGGACCGGGAAGCAGGCCGAGAGAGATGGAGAAGAGCAAAGAATAGCGATGGGCCACAGGGCAGAGAGGGAGGAGTTAAAAAAAGGGGACAGTGAGGTGGACAGAAAGAGACTGAGAAATACCAAAAAACCTCCATGAGCTAAAAGGGCAGAGACAGAGGAACTAAAGGACAGGGAGCCAGACAGAGAGAGAACGGTAAAGGGGAAAAAACAGGCTATAGGCCAGAGAGGGAAGAAATTCAAACACAGGGACAGGGACCTGGAATGAGAAAATCTAAGACAGAAAAAGTATATCTAGAATACAGGGCAGAGAGAGAGGAATTTCAAAATAGGGACATGGCGCCAGACAGAGAGAGGTGCGGGGGGTGGGAATTGTGAAGGGCTAAAAGGCAGGCAGGGAGGAAATAAAAAGAATTGGGACAGGAAGACAGACGGACAGGCGGAGAAAGACAAAAAGAGTGACGGGCTGCAGGACAGAGACAGAGGATAAAAAAAAAGCGTGAGGGGGAACAGGGCAGAAGCACAGAAAGAAGAAGATGGAGAGGCAGAATGACAGGGGAAGAGGGAGACTTGGAGAAGGAGAGAGGGAGAGGTACAGGGAAGCGGCAAAAATGACAGCAGTGAGAGAAAGAGAAAGGGGGGGGGACAGGGAGGGACTGGGATGCAGAAGAGAGGCGACAGGGCCCCAGGACTCAATGCAGCTCCCGCTCTCGGAGCTGCTTGGAGAATTTGACAGTTCAGGTGCATCTTTCTCTGTCTCTCTCTCCCCCTCCCTTCCTCCTCTGTGGCTCCGGTCCATTGACTGTCGTCCACCTAAAAGTCTAGTTTGGCATCTTACAGCCCTTACAACATGAGGCTTCCCACATACATAGCCTCACACGCGCACACGCTCCATAACCATCCCGCGCTTTTGGTTACGCGTAGAGACCCTGCTGCGCACACTGGTGATCCGATCTGCTGAGGACTACGCTAAGAGGGATCCTTCCTCACCCGGAGAGGCAGGCTCTCTCCTGTCCGCAGCTGGAGGCGGCTGTCAGCTGGATCCCCTGGGTTTTATTCTTCAGGCACTTTACCTTTTTCTGGCCTCTCCAGCTTCAGCCGCGGCAGCTCCTGCCCACAGTCAGTAAGCCCTCCAGCTGTCCCTTTTCGCCCAAGCTGCTACGAGGATGAGGGCAAAGGCAAGCCACACAAACCTGAGCCAGATGCGTGAACAACATCCCCGGAGACAAACCGACAACCAAGTCCTCAGTGCTGCCTCTGGGAGAGGGAAAGAACAAGCAGCTGTTATCCCTAGCGATTATGGTAGCTCTCCTCAGGCAGGAAGCCCTCCTGCTGCAGGTGCTCCTGGAGCCGCTGCTCTTTCCCCAAACTCATGCTAATGGCACCTGCTTTTATGGAGAATAAAGCCTATTCAAGGGCCAGCTCCCTGCCCTGAGGACAGGCCTCGGGGGCAGTCTGTGGCTGCGGGGGTGGGAAGGCCTCCAGGTACCTGGAGGGGTGGGGGCAGCCATCTCCTGCCTCTCTTCCTGCTTCCTCTCCACCAGCTCTCCAAAAACGCCCGGGAGCTGCCTCGATGGGGACTGACTCCAACTGACTGTCAACCTGTTGCACTGCTCGGTTGGAAACCATCCTTGCAGCAGCTCATCAGCTTTCTCAAACAGGCATGCCACAGCAGCACCATCCCCTGGGGCTGCAGCCCTTCTACACGGAGGGGCTGTAGCTCCTTCCTGGCAGGGCTGCTAACGGCGCCCGCGTCGTTAAGGGAGAACCAAGCGCGTTCGAGGGCCAGCTTGCCGCCATCGTGACAGGGCTTGGGGGCGGCCTGGGGCTACGGGACAGGCCTCAGGGGAGGTGCCGGCGCTGGGGGCAGCTGCGGGGCCGGGGGAGGCTCGGGGGGAGCTCTCGTGAGTTGGGGGGGCCGCCGGTGGCTGCGCCTGGGCGGGTGTCCGCCTCCTTCCCCTCTTCCCTTCTGCCAGCTCTCGGCTGGCTCCCAGGGGCTGCCCAGACCCGGCTCGCCTCCAGCTGAGCGGGAGCCTGCCGCAGCGGGCGGTTCGCAGCCTCCCGTCTCGCCAACCCTGGGCGCCGGCGGGCAGGAGACATCCCCGCACACGCCCAAGGCCTCGCTCCTCACCGGCGGCCTCGGCCCTCGCCCACCGCTGGCAGGCGGCGGCAGCACTGCTGCACGCCTGCCTGGCACCGGCGCCGCGCCCAGCACCCGCCGACAGCGTGCACGTCGGGCGGCAGCGGCTTTTCCTTACCGGGGGGCAGCACCTCGCAGGCACCGCGGGAGCGCATCGCCCTCACCGGCACGCGGCCGCGCACCCACGGCGCCCCGCCTGCAGTACCGGCGGTGTTCACCAGGCGGCAGCAGTGAGCACGGGCGAGCGCCACACTGCGCATGCGCTACCGACGCACATCTTCTCCGCCAAAAGTACACCTCCCGGCATGCACTGACAAACGCAGCATGGCCGCCTGGCAGCCCCCTGCCGGAAGACTACACCTCCCGGCATGCTCTCGAACAACCCCCCGCCGACCGGCAGCTCCCGGCATGCCGCCAGAGGCAGCCCGCCCTGCTTCCTGACCCTGCAGGGACACCTGCAGTACCCGCCCTCCGCCGCACTCGGAAGCCCGCCGAGACGCGAGCGCAGCCCCCGCGCTCCACAGCGCTGCTCCGGGCTGCCCGCGCCGCCCGGCTCCGACACTGCGCAGCCCCCCGCCCCTTCCCCCGGCTCCGGCCCCGGGCTGCCCCCGCCTCCTGGTTCCCACACGGCACGGCCCCGCCGCTTCCCTGCCGCCCCACGCATCCGACAAGGCCCCCGCCGGCCCTGCCACCTTCCCCGGGGCTTTCCCCGCCAGTTCATTGCGCAGCTCCGCCACCGGACCCCGTGCCCCTCCCTCCGCAGGGGCTCCCTGGCCCCCAGCCAGTCCCCAGCACCCGACCCTGGCACTCGGCAGAGGCACCCCCCACCCCCGGGGCCACCACCGCCCGGGATGTTCGCGGTCCAAAAGGGACGCCCTGCCCCGCTCACCTTTTCTCCCTCCCTGCAGCTGCAGCCTGGCCACGCTCCGTGACTGCTCCGCTCCTCCCTTGGCTCACACTGACCCTGCCAGGGCAGGGCAGGGCAGCACCAGTAGCAGCCCCTTTACAGGGAGGGGCCATCACCACCAGCCTCACTGGCCCCACCTGGGGCTCCTCCAGCCCCAGCCCACAGCTGCAGCCACAGCCCCTTACACCCACGAAGTAGCCTGCTCCCCTGGACTCTCTGACAGCCACTCACCAAGTCCAAAGGGCTACAACCACAGCCGTGAGGGCAAAGGAGACAGAAGCTGTTTATTCGTTAATGCGTATAAGTCCCGGGAGCGAGCCTGCTCTGGGGCTTGCTGCCTATACACTCACCCTTCCCCTGGGACAACTCAGCAGTCATTACTGGAGCAGCAGATGCAGAGAACGAAAATACAGGGATGGGGAGCAGGACGGAGGAACAGAAAGATAAAAATAAGATGAGGGAGAAGGACTGAGGAGCAGAGAAAGAAAGGTACAGGGAAAAGGACCGAGAGATGGAGAAATCCATAAAAAAGGGATGAGGAGCCCTGCAGGGACACGGCAGGAGAAAAACAGGGTCAGGGAGCAGGACAGAGGGAAAAAGAGGGAAAATGATGAGCGTGGGGCAAAACAGATGGACTGAGAGAGAAATTGAATGAGAGGAATAAGGAAGGAAGGAGAGAAAGAGATAGGCAACAAGCCGGAGGGATTGACGAATACAGAGGGAGAGCAAGATCAGGACAAAGAGATGGAGAACGAAAAACCAGCGATCATGGAATAGTTTGGGTTGGAAGGGCCCTTTGAAGGTCATCTACTGCAACACACACCCCCCCTCGCCCCCACAATGAGCAGGGACATCTTCCACTAGATCAGGTTGCTCAGAGCCCCGTCCAACCTGACCTTGAATGTTTCCAGGGATGGGGCGTCTACCACCTCTCTGGGCAACCTGTGCCAGTGTTTCACCACCCTCATCATAAAAAATTCCTTCCTTACATCTAGTCTGAACCTACTCTGTTTTAGTTTAAAACCATTACCCCTTGTCCTGTCGCAACAGGCCCTGCTAAAACGTCTGTCCCCAACTTCCTTTTAAGCCCCCATTAAGTATTGAAAAGCCGCAATAAGGTCTCTCCAGAGCCTTTTCTCCTCCAGGATGAACAACCCCAACTCTCTCAGCCTTTCCTCATAGAAGTTTTCCATCCCTCTGATCATTTTTGTGGCCCTCCTCTGGACCTGCTCCAACAGGTCTGTGTCTTGACTGTACTGAGGACTCCAGAGCTGAACACAGTACTCCAGGTGGGGGTCTCATGAGACATGCCGGGGCAATTCGGGGCTCTGCAGAGGCCGCGGGCACCGGGGGTACGTGGGAGGTGTCGGCTCGGGCCTGCTGGGGCGTCTGTGAGGGGAGAGCAGGGGCTGCCCCGTGCCGGTCCCAGCCGGTAGTGGGCGCGGGCGTCTCCACAGCGACCGCCGGGGCTTTGTGATGTGGGGGCGTCGTCGTGCCCAGAGGCCATTGTGACGGGGGTCCCCGCGATGACCGTGGGGGCATTTAAGGAGCGAGAGCCCTGGGGTGCCCACTCCCAGGAGAGCACCTCCCTCAGGAGGCAGTATCTCCCCTGGGTGCCCGTGGCAGGTCTGCGGCAGAGGACGCCAAAGATGCCCATGGATGAGGAGGAGACAGCCCAATCCCAGTCCACCGACAGGCCGCAGAGCCGGCAGAGGAGGCGCCAGGTGAGGGACGGGGCAGGAGGGAGAGGCCGGTGGTGGGACGGGGCCGCACGGAGCTGCCTTGGTGCCGGGGACAGGCTTGCTGGCACTGTAGCAGCCGCTGTGCCAAGGCAGCCACCTCCATCCCATGCCTCCTCCTCCTCCTGCCCGCAGATGGACCGCAGACAGCCACAGGGAGAGCCGCAGGGCAGACAGAGCAGAGTCTCATCCCTCCACGGGGACAGACTGCCACGGCTCCCCTGCCCAGGAAGCTCGCAGGCCGCTGGGAGCCACCGCGCACAGGTAGGGAGCCCGAGGGAG
This sequence comes from Gavia stellata, assembly GCF_030936135.1. NCBI lineage: Eukaryota > Metazoa > Chordata > Aves > Gaviiformes > Gaviidae > Gavia > Gavia stellata. The sequence goes on from NW_026776395.1 coordinate 63,960, forward strand.
ACAGGGCCTAACGTCTTCCCGAGCCCAGGAGCTGCCGACGGGCAGGCGGGAGGTGCAGGAGGGGACAGGCGGGCCCGGGCCCTGTAGCAAGCTGAGCCCCCCATGCCGGCACTCCCGGGAGTCGTAGTGGGCCACAGGGGGACCAGCCCTCTCCCCAGGCGGCTCTGGAGCAGGGCGGCAGCCGCCTGCGGGGCTGAGCGCTGCCCGGGGGGGCTGGCAGGGGAGCCCAGCTGCAGGAGCACTTCAAGCTGGGGCCCCGGGGGCAAGGCCCACAGTCACACAGCCTCTCTCCTCGGCTTCTCTTGCAGACGGACAGCCTGGCGCGCAGGGTGGCACCGCCCTGCAGCAGGGTGACGCGGGACGAGGCAGACCGTCTGCCAGCCTTGCCGCCTCTCCCCAGGCAGGCAGCAGCACCCAGGCACGAACCCGCAGCTCGGCTACCAGGAGCTGCCAGCACCTGCCCCAAGCTGCCGCCTCTGCCAGCAGCACCCTCTGCATCTTCTGCCAGGGGCAGGGAAACGGCCATCAGCACCACAGCCCGTGGCCACCAACAGCTTGTCCCCCCTGCTCGGGGCATCCATGGTGACCGGGACACAGCCACGAGGCTGGAGAGCTGGAGGCATGGCCCACACAGCCCTGCAGTGAAGGACACAGCCTGGTGCCTCGTGAGTGAGGTCCTGGGCAAGGTTTTCACTGGGAGCCGGGGACCCAGCCATCTGGCCATCCCATCCATCAAGATGGAGCCTCTGGAGGAGCTGGAGAGGAGCTGCCTGGCGCAGCTCAGGAAAGCCACCCTGCAGCAGCAGCAGGATGGCCTAGAGGAGAGTGAGCTCCAGCAGCAGGAGGGCAGGGAGCACCATTCCTCCCCGACGCAGTTGGGGCAGCTCAGCATCAGACCCAGCCAGGTGAGGGCCAAGGATGGGATGGCACGGGATGGCATGGGACGAAGCCTCCCTCTACCTGGGGCCAGCCGCTGGGCCGCACAGATGCGGCCCGATCATCTCCAGCATCCCTGTCCCAGCAGCTGCTGCTGGCCAGTCCCCAGCAGGCATTTCCTGGTGGCAGCCAGGCTACCTTTACAAATCCCCCCGCTCTCCTTTCAGATCTGCAAGGAGAACTCATTTTCCAACCCATGGCAGCCAGAGCTGACACACGTGGAGCTCCTGAAGGATGCCACCAGCAAGCAGGATGTGCTGGAGCAGCTGGAAGCTCATGCCCCCAGCAAGCAGCAGGCGGGGGCAGCAGGGGGGACAGTCCCACAAGTGCCAGAGGACAAGCCAGGGGCCTTGGCCGAGGAGGAGGAGTGGGAAGAAGGCAGCAACAGAGAGCTGTCCCAAGGGGAAGACACCACCTTCTACAACATCTGGGTCAACCCCTTGGTCCCGGAGCTCTTCCAGGATGACCACACTGGTCCCCAGGAGGGGCCCGGCTGGCCCAGCAGCACAGGCACAGAGGCAGCAGGAGAGGCAGACAGCGACCTGCAGAGCGCGTCTCCTGCCCCGGCAGGGCTCACGGATCCCGAGCTGGCAGCTTCTGCCCTGGCCAGAGCTCCTGAGGAAGAGGGGCACTGTGCTCCCGGGGCACAAGTGGAGGGCAAGGCACCAGCTTCTCCTGTCTTGGGCGAGCAGGCCGGCGCAGCACAGGCAGAGAGCCAGGAACCTGCCCCGCACAGCCCCGCAGCCTATGAGGCAGCTCTGCGGGAGACAGCCCGGTGCCTCGTGAATGAGGCCCTGGGCAAGCCTTTCACTGGGAGCCGGGGACCCAGGCAGCAGCCGGTGCCACAGCGGGACCTGGCACAAAGCATGGATGTGGCAACGGCAGCAAGGACACCTGCAGCGCCTCAGGACACCGAGTCTCCCTTGGCTGGAGAGCCTCAAGGAGAGGAGCCCCTTGCCTACAGCTCTCCTTCCCCCACAGGCATGGCCACGCTCCTGCACGCCCAGGCTTCAAGAGCAGCACAGGCAGAGAGCCAGGAACCTGCCCCGCACAGCCCCGCAGCCTATGAGGCAGCTCTGAAGGAGACAGCCCGGTGCCTCGTGAATGAGGCCCTGGACAAGGCTTTCACTGGGAGCCGGGGACACAGCCAGCAGCCAGCGCCACTGCGGGACCGGACACACAGCAGGGCTGTGGCAACAACAGCAAGAACAGACGAGGTCTGGGTGGCCGACAGCAGGGAGGCCCCTGCAGCTCAGCCCACGCCTGATCCCCATGCACACAAAGGCATCGGTGCTGCCAGCAGGACCCCTGTGCCAGCCTCCCTGGGCAGGCACGCGGAGCCTGGGCACTGGGAAAGAGCGGCAGAGCATGACCCAGCAACGCCGGTGGCGTGCATCAATGGCAGGTCGTTGCAGGTGCACCACAAGGCTGTTGAGGAGCATCTGACCATCCCATCCATCAAGATGGAGCCTCTGGAGGAGCTGGAGAGGAGCTGCCTGGCGCAGCTCAGGAAAGCCACCCTGCAGCAGCAGCAGGATGGCCTAGAGGAGAGTGAGCTCCAGCAGCAGGAGGGCAGGGAGCACCATTCCTCCCTGACGCAGTTGGGGCAGCTCAGCGTCAGACCCAGCCAGGTGAGGGCCAAGGATGGGATGGCACGGGATGGCATGGGACGAAGCCTCCCTCTACCTGGGGCCAGCCGCTGGGCCGCACAGATGCAGCCTGATCATCTCCAGCATCCCTGTCCCAGCAGCTGCTGCTGGCCAGTCCCCAGCAGGCATTTCCTGGTGGCAGCCAGGCTACCTTTACAAATCCCCCCCCTCTCCTTTCAGATCTGCAAGGAGAACTCATTTTCCAACCCGTGGCAGCCAGAGCTGACACACGTGGAGCTCCTGAAGGACGCCACCAGCAAGCAGGATGTGCTGGAGCAGCTGGAAGCTCATGCCCCCAGCAAGCAGCAGGCGGGGGCAGCAGGGGGGACAGTCCCACAAGTGCCAGAGGACAAGCCAGGGGCCTTGGCCGAGGAGGAGGAGTGGGAAGAAGGCAGCAACAGAGAGCTGTCCCAAGGGGAAGACACCACCTTCTACAACATCTGGGTCAACCCCTTGGTCCCGGAGCTCTTCCAGGATGACCACACTGGTCCCCAGGAGGGGCCCAGCTGGCCCAGCAGCACAGGCACAGAGGCAGCAGGAGAGGCAGACAGCGACCTGCAGAGCGCGTCTCCTGCCCCGGCAGGGCTCACGGATCCCGAGCTGGCAGCTTCTGCCCTGGCCAGAGCTCCTGAGGAAGAGGGGCACTGTGCTCCCGGGGCACAAGTGGAGGGCAAGGCACCAGCTTCTCCTGTCTTGGGCGAGCAGGCCGGCGCAGCACAGGCAGAGAGCCAGGAACCTGCCCCGCACAGCCCCGCAGCCTATGAGGCAGCTCTGCGGGAGACAGCCCGGTGCCTCGTGAATGAGGCCCTGGGCAAGCCTTTCACTGGGAGCCGGGGACCCAGGCAGCAGCCGGTGCCACAGCGGGACCTGGCGCAAAGCATGGATGTGGCAACGGCAGCAAGGACACCTGCAGCGCCTCAGGACACCGAGTCTCCCTTGGCTGGAGAGCCTCAAGGAGAGGAGCCCCTTGCCTACAGCTCTCCTTCCCCCACAGGCATGGCCACCCTCCTGCACGCCCAGGCTTCAAGAGCAGCGCAGGCAGAGAGCCAGGAACCTGCCCCGCACAGCCCCGCAGCCTATGAGGCAGCTCTGCGGGAGACAGCCCGGTGCCTCGTGAATGAGGCCCTGGGCAAGGCTTTCACTGCGAGCCAGAGTCCCAGGCAGCAGCCGGCACCACAGCGGGACCTGGCACAAAGCACGGGTGTGGCAACGGCAGCAAGAACACCTGCAGCGCCTCAGGACACCGAGTCTCCCTTGGCTGGAGAGCCTCAAGGAGAGGAGCCCCTTGCCTACAGCTCTCCTTCCCCCACAGGCATGGCCGCACTCCCACACCCCCCAGCTCGACGGCGATGGCCCTCCTTCTTCAGGAGGGCGCTCCGGGCTCTGCGCACAGCTTTCCGCTGTACCTGCATCATGGGACAGCAAGAGGAACAGCGCCCCGCTGCCAGCACCATGTGGCTCTCCGAAGATGGCAGCTGGCCCTGAGCCTGCACAGCATCCACAAGGAGTGGCAAGGGGAGGCACGCGAGGGATGGGTGCATGGATAGCGCCCCAGGCATTCAGCTGCCCTGAGGACATTCTGCTGCCAGCCTCCGCTCGGCTGTGAAAGCTTTCCGAGGCCAATAAAAGATGACAATTTTCCCCCAGTGCTCGTCAGCACCTGTTCCATCTCGGGAGAAAGACAGGCGAGCAGAGCTGGAGAGCCCCTGTGCTCCCTCTTCTCCAGGCTGAGCAGAGCCTACGCCCTTGGCCTCTGCCCGTGCCTCCGGTGCTCCAGCTCCCAACCAGCTGGGGCCTCCGCTGGCCTCGCTCCACCGTGGCTGTGTCTGCCGGGACCCGGGCAGCCCCAGCCCACAGCCAGCGCCCAGGCACGGCCTCCCCTGGGCCCAGCGGCGCGGAGGAACCCCTTCCCCACGGTGCCACCCACGCCTTTGCAGCACAGCCCGGGCTGCAGGCCTGTCCTTGCTGCCCAGGCACGCTGCCCACCCCTGTGCGCCTTGGCCTCCGGGGCCTTTCCCACAGCCACTGCTGCTATCCAGCCACCCGGCCCCAGCCGCACCTCTGCCCATCCCCAGGCCAGTGCTTGGCGCTTGCCTTTGCCAGACTTCCTGGGGTCCCCGGCAGCCCATTCCACTGCTCCAGCCAAGTCCCTCCCAAGAGCAGCCCAACCGCCAGCATCGCCACTGCCACCCCCAGCGTGGGGACCTCCCCTGGCCTGGCTGGCAGCGCGATCCCTTGCACGCTCCACCTCTGAGGAAAGCCACTGAACAAGAGCAGCCCGTCAGGGACCTCCCCTGTAAGCAGCCGCCAGCCAGGCTTGGGACGCCGAGCGCCACCACCCCTGGCGCCCAACTGACCGGCCAATGTACCACCCACCGCTGGTGCTGGTTGCAGAGCCTCCCCTCTCTGCTCAGGGCCCCGGTCGGGGGCAATCCCAGAGGGCCTCAAGCCTGTCTGGCACCATTGGCCCCGGGAAGAGCCCAGCTGGCTCTTCCCAGTCCCCTGCTCCTCCAGCACGTCCCTGGGAACGACATCCAGGAGCGGTTGTGCAACCACCTTCCCGGGGTCAGAGCAGCCTGGAGGTTCTCCCACCGCTCCTCCTCACCTTTCTGGAAGATGGCTCTGGCAGTTGCTCGGATCGCCAGGAGCCTCCCCAGACCAGCAGGCCCTTCCAGAGAGCAGAGTGTGGCCTCGCACTGGCATGGCACGGCTCCCCTCAGCCCTGCGATGCTCCCCAGCCAGTCACACAGCCATTTGGTAAATGGTTTAATTAATATACTGAAAGGACCACTGGCGGCCCAAGCTGCAGTTCACCTGCTTGGCTGCCAGTCTCTTGTCTCTCTCTTCAGCAATGGTCAGGCAGATGCCCTTTCCACAGAGAGGAAGAGAGAGAGAGAGAGACAAAAAAGCAACAAAGAACAGGGCAGGGAGGGAGGAATGAAACAACAGGGACAGGGAGCCGGGACAACAAATGATGGGGGGAAGGTGGACAGGTACACAGCACAAACCAAACCACAAAGCTACACACAGTCTGCAGGGCTGTTTCACACTCGCATTTTCTCTATCACAGCTTCTGCACAGCATTTTTTAGCCCTTCTTAAATACGTCATCCCAGAGGCACTATCAGCATTGCTGATGGGCTCAGCTTTGACCAGCAGCAGAGCGGTCTCTGAGCTGGAACTGGCTGCATCCAACGCGGGGGCAACTCCTGGTGTCTTCTCACAGAACCCAGCCCTGCAGCCCCTACCCACCCCAGCTACCAAGACAATACAACAGCCAGCTGCTACGGGACAAAGAGGGGGGATTGAAGAATAGGGAAAGGGAGCCACAGAGAGAGACAGAAGCAGAGCGGAAGAAAAAAAAAAAAAAAATAGCCATGGGCTACAGGCCAGAGAGGAGGAAGGGACCGGGAAGCAGGCCGAGAGAGATGGAGAAGAGCAAAGAATAGCGATGGGCCACAGGGCAGAGAGGGAGGAGTTAAAAAAAGGGGACAGTGAGGTGGACAGAAAGAGACTGAGAAATACCAAAAAACCTCCATGAGCTAAAAGGGCAGAGACAGAGGAACTAAAGGACAGGGAGCCAGACAGAGAGAGAACGGTAAAGGGGAAAAAACAGGCTATAGGCCAGAGAGGGAAGAAATTCAAACACAGGGACAGGGACCTGGAATGAGAAAATCTAAGACAGAAAAAGTATATCTAGAATACAGGGCAGAGAGAGAGGAATTTCAAAATAGGGACATGGCGCCAGACAGAGAGAGGTGCGGGGGGTGGGAATTGTGAAGGGCTAAAAGGCAGGCAGGGAGGAAATAAAAAGAATTGGGACAGGAAGACAGACGGACAGGCGGAGAAAGACAAAAAGAGTGACGGGCTGCAGGACAGAGACAGAGGATAAAAAAAAAGCGTGAGGGGGAACAGGGCAGAAGCACAGAAAGAAGAAGATGGAGAGGCAGAATGACAGGGGAAGAGGGAGACTTGGAGAAGGAGAGAGGGAGAGGTACAGGGAAGCGGCAAAAATGACAGCAGTGAGAGAAAGAGAAAGGGGGGGGGACAGGGAGGGACTGGGATGCAGAAGAGAGGCGACAGGGCCCCAGGACTCAATGCAGCTCCCGCTCTCGGAGCTGCTTGGAGAATTTGACAGTTCAGGTGCATCTTTCTCTGTCTCTCTCTCCCCCTCCCTTCCTCCTCTGTGGCTCCGGTCCATTGACTGTCGTCCACCTAAAAGTCTAGTTTGGCATCTTACAGCCCTTACAACATGAGGCTTCCCACATACATAGCCTCACACGCGCACACGCTCCATAACCATCCCGCGCTTTTGGTTACGCGTAGAGACCCTGCTGCGCACACTGGTGATCCGATCTGCTGAGGACTACGCTAAGAGGGATCCTTCCTCACCCGGAGAGGCAGGCTCTCTCCTGTCCGCAGCTGGAGGCGGCTGTCAGCTGGATCCCCTGGGTTTTATTCTTCAGGCACTTTACCTTTTTCTGGCCTCTCCAGCTTCAGCCGCGGCAGCTCCTGCCCACAGTCAGTAAGCCCTCCAGCTGTCCCTTTTCGCCCAAGCTGCTACGAGGATGAGGGCAAAGGCAAGCCACACAAACCTGAGCCAGATGCGTGAACAACATCCCCGGAGACAAACCGACAACCAAGTCCTCAGTGCTGCCTCTGGGAGAGGGAAAGAACAAGCAGCTGTTATCCCTAGCGATTATGGTAGCTCTCCTCAGGCAGGAAGCCCTCCTGCTGCAGGTGCTCCTGGAGCCGCTGCTCTTTCCCCAAACTCATGCTAATGGCACCTGCTTTTATGGAGAATAAAGCCTATTCAAGGGCCAGCTCCCTGCCCTGAGGACAGGCCTCGGGGGCAGTCTGTGGCTGCGGGGGTGGGAAGGCCTCCAGGTACCTGGAGGGGTGGGGGCAGCCATCTCCTGCCTCTCTTCCTGCTTCCTCTCCACCAGCTCTCCAAAAACGCCCGGGAGCTGCCTCGATGGGGACTGACTCCAACTGACTGTCAACCTGTTGCACTGCTCGGTTGGAAACCATCCTTGCAGCAGCTCATCAGCTTTCTCAAACAGGCATGCCACAGCAGCACCATCCCCTGGGGCTGCAGCCCTTCTACACGGAGGGGCTGTAGCTCCTTCCTGGCAGGGCTGCTAACGGCGCCCGCGTCGTTAAGGGAGAACCAAGCGCGTTCGAGGGCCAGCTTGCCGCCATCGTGACAGGGCTTGGGGGCGGCCTGGGGCTACGGGACAGGCCTCAGGGGAGGTGCCGGCGCTGGGGGCAGCTGCGGGGCCGGGGGAGGCTCGGGGGGAGCTCTCGTGAGTTGGGGGGGCCGCCGGTGGCTGCGCCTGGGCGGGTGTCCGCCTCCTTCCCCTCTTCCCTTCTGCCAGCTCTCGGCTGGCTCCCAGGGGCTGCCCAGACCCGGCTCGCCTCCAGCTGAGCGGGAGCCTGCCGCAGCGGGCGGTTCGCAGCCTCCCGTCTCGCCAACCCTGGGCGCCGGCGGGCAGGAGACATCCCCGCACACGCCCAAGGCCTCGCTCCTCACCGGCGGCCTCGGCCCTCGCCCACCGCTGGCAGGCGGCGGCAGCACTGCTGCACGCCTGCCTGGCACCGGCGCCGCGCCCAGCACCCGCCGACAGCGTGCACGTCGGGCGGCAGCGGCTTTTCCTTACCGGGGGGCAGCACCTCGCAGGCACCGCGGGAGCGCATCGCCCTCACCGGCACGCGGCCGCGCACCCACGGCGCCCCGCCTGCAGTACCGGCGGTGTTCACCAGGCGGCAGCAGTGAGCACGGGCGAGCGCCACACTGCGCATGCGCTACCGACGCACATCTTCTCCGCCAAAAGTACACCTCCCGGCATGCACTGACAAACGCAGCATGGCCGCCTGGCAGCCCCCTGCCGGAAGACTACACCTCCCGGCATGCTCTCGAACAACCCCCCGCCGACCGGCAGCTCCCGGCATGCCGCCAGAGGCAGCCCGCCCTGCTTCCTGACCCTGCAGGGACACCTGCAGTACCCGCCCTCCGCCGCACTCGGAAGCCCGCCGAGACGCGAGCGCAGCCCCCGCGCTCCACAGCGCTGCTCCGGGCTGCCCGCGCCGCCCGGCTCCGACACTGCGCAGCCCCCCGCCCCTTCCCCCGGCTCCGGCCCCGGGCTGCCCCCGCCTCCTGGTTCCCACACGGCACGGCCCCGCCGCTTCCCTGCCGCCCCACGCATCCGACAAGGCCCCCGCCGGCCCTGCCACCTTCCCCGGGGCTTTCCCCGCCAGTTCATTGCGCAGCTCCGCCACCGGACCCCGTGCCCCTCCCTCCGCAGGGGCTCCCTGGCCCCCAGCCAGTCCCCAGCACCCGACCCTGGCACTCGGCAGAGGCACCCCCCACCCCCGGGGCCACCACCGCCCGGGATGTTCGCGGTCCAAAAGGGACGCCCTGCCCCGCTCACCTTTTCTCCCTCCCTGCAGCTGCAGCCTGGCCACGCTCCGTGACTGCTCCGCTCCTCCCTTGGCTCACACTGACCCTGCCAGGGCAGGGCAGGGCAGCACCAGTAGCAGCCCCTTTACAGGGAGGGGCCATCACCACCAGCCTCACTGGCCCCACCTGGGGCTCCTCCAGCCCCAGCCCACAGCTGCAGCCACAGCCCCTTACACCCACGAAGTAGCCTGCTCCCCTGGACTCTCTGACAGCCACTCACCAAGTCCAAAGGGCTACAACCACAGCCGTGAGGGCAAAGGAGACAGAAGCTGTTTATTCGTTAATGCGTATAAGTCCCGGGAGCGAGCCTGCTCTGGGGCTTGCTGCCTATACACTCACCCTTCCCCTGGGACAACTCAGCAGTCATTACTGGAGCAGCAGATGCAGAGAACGAAAATACAGGGATGGGGAGCAGGACGGAGGAACAGAAAGATAAAAATAAGATGAGGGAGAAGGACTGAGGAGCAGAGAAAGAAAGGTACAGGGAAAAGGACCGAGAGATGGAGAAATCCATAAAAAAGGGATGAGGAGCCCTGCAGGGACACGGCAGGAGAAAAACAGGGTCAGGGAGCAGGACAGAGGGAAAAAGAGGGAAAATGATGAGCGTGGGGCAAAACAGATGGACTGAGAGAGAAATTGAATGAGAGGAATAAGGAAGGAAGGAGAGAAAGAGATAGGCAACAAGCCGGAGGGATTGACGAATACAGAGGGAGAGCAAGATCAGGACAAAGAGATGGAGAACGAAAAACCAGCGATCATGGAATAGTTTGGGTTGGAAGGGCCCTTTGAAGGTCATCTACTGCAACACACACCCCCCCTCGCCCCCACAATGAGCAGGGACATCTTCCACTAGATCAGGTTGCTCAGAGCCCCGTCCAACCTGACCTTGAATGTTTCCAGGGATGGGGCGTCTACCACCTCTCTGGGCAACCTGTGCCAGTGTTTCACCACCCTCATCATAAAAAATTCCTTCCTTACATCTAGTCTGAACCTACTCTGTTTTAGTTTAAAACCATTACCCCTTGTCCTGTCGCAACAGGCCCTGCTAAAACGTCTGTCCCCAACTTCCTTTTAAGCCCCCATTAAGTATTGAAAAGCCGCAATAAGGTCTCTCCAGAGCCTTTTCTCCTCCAGGATGAACAACCCCAACTCTCTCAGCCTTTCCTCATAGAAGTTTTCCATCCCTCTGATCATTTTTGTGGCCCTCCTCTGGACCTGCTCCAACAGGTCTGTGTCTTGACTGTACTGAGGACTCCAGAGCTGAACACAGTACTCCAGGTGGGGGTCTCATGAGACATGCCGGGGCAATTCGGGGCTCTGCAGAGGCCGCGGGCACCGGGGGTACGTGGGAGGTGTCGGCTCGGGCCTGCTGGGGCGTCTGTGAGGGGAGAGCAGGGGCTGCCCCGTGCCGGTCCCAGCCGGTAGTGGGCGCGGGCGTCTCCACAGCGACCGCCGGGGCTTTGTGATGTGGGGGCGTCGTCGTGCCCAGAGGCCATTGTGACGGGGGTCCCCGCGATGACCGTGGGGGCATTTAAGGAGCGAGAGCCCTGGGGTGCCCACTCCCAGGAGAGCACCTCCCTCAGGAGGCAGTATCTCCCCTGGGTGCCCGTGGCAGGTCTGCGGCAGAGGACGCCAAAGATGCCCATGGATGAGGAGGCGACAGCCCAATCCCAGTCCACCGACAGGCCGCAGAGCCGGCAGAGGAGGCGCCAGGTGAGGGACGGGGCAGGAGGGAGAGGCCGGTGGTGGGACGGGGCCGCACGGAGCTGCCTTGGTGCCGGGGACAGGCTTGCTGGCACTGTAGCAGCCGCTGTGCCAAGGCAGCCACCTCCATCCCATGCCTCCTCCTCCTCCTGCCCGCAGATGGACCGCAGACAGCCCCAGGGAGAGCCGCAGGGCAGACAGAGCAGAGTCTCATCCCTCCACGGGGACAGACTGCCACGGCTCCCCTGCCCAGGAAGCTCGCAGGCCGCTGGGAGCCACCGCGCACAGGTAGGGAGCCCGAGGGAGACAGGGCCTAACGTCTTCCCGAGCCCAGGAGCTGCCGACGGGCAGGCGGGAGGTGCAGGAGGGGACAGGCGGGCCCGGGCCCTGTAGCAAGCTGAGCCCCCCATGCCGGCACTCCCGGGAGTCGTAGTGGGCCACAGGGGGACCAGCCCTCTCCCCAGGCGGCTCTGGAGCAGGGCGGCAGCCGCCTGCGGGGCTGAGCGCTGCCCGGGGGGGCTGGCAGGGGAGCCCAGCTGCAGGAGCACTTCAAGCTGGGGCCCCGGGGGCAAGGCCCACAGTCACACAGCCTCTCTCCTCGGCTTCTCTTGCAGACGGACAGCCTGGCGCGCAGGGTGGCACCGCCCTGCAGCAGGGTGACGCGGGACGAGGCAGACCGTCTGCCAGCCTTGCCGCCTCTCCCCAGGCAGGCAGCAGCACCCAGGCACGAACCCGCAGCTCGGCTACCAGGAGCTGCCAGCACCTGCCCCAAGCTGCCGCCTCTGCCAGCAGCACCCTCTGCATCTTCTGCCAGGGGCAGGGAAACGGCCATCAGCACCACAGCCCGTGGCCACCAACAGCTTGTCCCCCCTGCTCGGGGCATCCATGGTGACCGGGACACAGCCACGAGGCTGGAGAGCTGGAGGCATGGCCCACACAGCCCTGCAGTGAAGGACACAGCCTGGTGCCTCGTGAGTGAGGTCCTGGGCAAGGTTTTCACTGGGAGCCGGGGACCCAGCCATCTGGCCATCCCATCCATCAAGATGGAGCCTCTGGAGGAGCTGGAGAGGAGCTGCCTGGCGCAGCTCAGGAAAGCCACCCTGCAGCAGCAGCAGGATGGCCTAGAGGAGAGTGAGCTCCAGCAGCAGGAGGGCAGGGAGCACCATTCCTCCCCGACGCAGTTGGGGCAGCTCAGCATCAGACCCAGCCAGGTGAGGGCCAAGGATGGGATGGCACGGGATGGCATGGGACGAAGCCTCCCTCTACCTGGGGCCAGCCGCTGGGCCGCACAGATGCGGCCCGATCATCTCCAGCATCCCTGTCCCAGCAGCTGCTGCTGGCCAGTCCCCAGCAGGCATTTCCTGGTGGCAGCCAGGCTACCTTTACAAATCCCCCCGCTCTCCTTTCAGATCTGCAAGGAGAACTCATTTTCCAACCCATGGCAGCCAGAGCTGACACACGTGGAGCTCCTGAAGGATGCCACCAGCAAGCAGGATGTGCTGGAGCAGCTGGAAGCTCATGCCCCCAGCAAGCAGCAGGCGGGGGCAGCAGGGGGGACAGTCCCACAAGTGCCAGAGGACAAGCCAGGGGCCTTGGCCGAGGAGGAGGAGTGGGAAGAAGGCAGCAACAGAGAGCTGTCCCAAGGGGAAGACACCACCTTCTACAACATCTGGGTCAACCCCTTGGTCCCGGAGCTCTTCCAGGATGACCACACTGGTCCCCAGGAGGGGCCCGGCTGGCCCAGCAGCACAGGCACAGAGGCAGCAGGAGAGGCAGACAGCGACCTGCAGAGCGCGTCTCCTGCCCCGGCAGGGCTCACGGATCCCGAGCTGGCAGCTTCTGCCCTGGCCAGAGCTCCTGAGGAAGAGGGGCACTGTGCTCCCGGGGCACAAGTGGAGGGCAAGGCACCAGCTTCTCCTGTCTTGGGCGAGCAGGCCGGCGCAGCACAGGCAGAGAGCCAGGAACCTGCCCCGCACAGCCCCGCAGCCTATGAGGCAGCTCTGCGGGAGACAGCCCGGTGCCTCGTGAATGAGGCCCTGGGCAAGCCTTTCATTGGGAGCCGGGGACCCAGGCAGCAGCCGGTGCCACAGCGGGACCTGGCACAAAGCATGGATGTGGCAACGGCAGCAAGGACACCTGCAGCGCCTCAGGACACCGAGTCTCCCTTGGCTGGAGAGCCTCAAGGAGAGGAGCCCCTTGCCTACAGCTCTCCTTCCCCCACAGGCATGGCCACGCTCCTGCACGCCCAGGCTTCAAGAGCAGCACAGGCAGAGAGCCAGGAACCTGCCCCGCACAGCCCCGCAGCCTATGAGGCAGCTCTGAAGGAGACAGCCCGGTGCCTCGTGAATGAGGCCCTGGACAAGGCTTTCACTGGGAGCCGGGGACACAGCCAGCAGCCAGCGCCACTGCGGGACCGGACACACAGCAGGGCTGTGGCAACAACAGCAAGAACAGACGAGGTCTGGGTGGCCGACAGCAGGGAGGCCCCTGCAGCTCAGCCCACGCCTGATCCCCATGCACACAAAGGCATCGGTGCTGCCAGCAGGACCCCTGTGCCAGCCTCCCTGGGCAGGCACGCGGAGCCTGGGCACTGGGAAAGAGCGGCAGAGCATGACCCAGCAACGCCGGTGGCGTGCATCAATGGCAGGTCGTTGCAGGTGCACCACAAGGCTGTTGAGGAGCATCTGACCATCCCATCCATCAAGATGGAGCCTCTGGAGGAGCTGGAGAGGAGCTGCCTGGCGCAGCTCAGGAAAGCCACCCTGCAGCAGCAGCAGGATGGCCTAGAGGAGAGTGAGCTCCAGCAGCAGGAGGGCAGGGAGCACCATTCCTCCCTGACGCAGTTGGGGCAGCTCAGCGTCAGACCCAGCCAGGTGAGGGCCAAGGATGGGATGGCACGGGATGGCATGGGACGAAGCCTCCCTCTACCTGGGGCCAGCCGCTGGGCCGCACAGATGCAGCCTGATCATCTCCAGCATCCCTGTCCCAGCAGCTGCTGCTGGCCAGTCCCCAGCAGGCATTTCCTGGTGGCAGCCAGGCTACCTTTACAAATCCCCCCCCTCTCCTTTCAGATCTGCAAGGAGAACTCATTTTCCAACCCGTGGCAGCCAGAGCTGACACACGTGGAGCTCCTGAAGGACGCCACCAGCAAGCAGGATGTGCTGGAGCAGCTGGAAGCTCATGCCCCCAGCAAGCAGCAGGCGGGGGCAGCAGGGGGGACAGTCCCACAAGTGCCAGAGGACAAGCCAGGGGCCTTGGCCGAGGAGGAGGAGTGGGAAGAAGGCAGCAACAGAGAGCTGTCCCAAGGGGAAGACACCACCTTCTACAACATCTGGGTCAACCCCTTGGTCCCGGAGCTCTTCCAGGATGACCACACTGGTCCCCAGGAGGGGCCCAGCTGGCCCAGCAGCACAGGCACAGAGGCAGCAGGAGAGGCAGACAGCGACCTGCAGAGCGCGTCTCCTGCCCCGGCAGGGCTCACGGATCCCGAGCTGGCAGCTTCTGCCCTGGCCAGAGCTCCTGAGGAAGAGGGGCACTGTGCTCCCGGGGCACAAGTGGAGGGCAAGGCACCAGCTTCTCCTGTCTTGGGCGAGCAGGCCGGCGCAGCACAGGCAGAGAGCCAGGAACCTGCCCCGCACAGCCCCGCAGCCTATGAGGCAGCTCTGCGGGAGACAGCCCGGTGCCTCGTGAATGAGGCCCTGGGCAAGCCTTTCACTGGGAGCCGGGGACCCAGGCAGCAGCCGGTGCCACAGCGGGACCTGGCGCAAAGCATGGATGTGGCAACGGCAGCAAGGACACCTGCAGCGCCTCAGGACACCGAGTCTCCCTTGGCTGGAGAGCCTCAAGGAGAGGAGCCCCTTGCCTACAGCTCTCCTTCCCCCACAGGCATGGCCACCCTCCTGCACGCCCAGGCTTCAAGAGCAGCGCAGGCAGAGAGCCAGGAACCTGCCCCGCACAGCCCCGCAGCCTATGAGGCAGCTCTGCGGGAGACAGCCCGGTGCCTCGTGAATGAGGCCCTGGGCAAGGCTTTCACTGCGAGCCAGAGTCCCAGGCAGCAGCCGGCACCACAGCGGGACCTGGCACAAAGCACGGGTGTGGCAACGGCAGCAAGAACACCTGCAGCGCCTCAGGACACCGAGTCTCCCTTGGCTGGAGAGCCTCAAGGAGAGGAGCCCCTTGCCTACAGCTCTCCTTCCCCCACAGGCATGGCCGCACTCCCACACCCCCCAGCTCGACGGCGATGGCCCTCCTTCTTCAGGAGGGCGCTCCGGGCTCTGCGCACAGCTTTCCGCTGTACCTGCATCATGGGACAGCAAGAGGAACAGCGCCCCGCTGCCAGCACCATGTGGCTCTCCGAAGATGGCAGCTGGCCCTGAGCCTGCACAGCATCCACAAGGAGTGGCAAGGGGAGGCACGCGAGGGATGGGTGCATGGATAGCGCCCCAGGCATTCAGCTGCCCTGAGGACATTCTGCTGCCAGCCTCCGCTCGGCTGTGAAAGCTTTCCGAGGCCAATAAAAGATGACAATTTTCCCCCAGTGCTCGTCAGCACCTGTTCCATCTCGGGAGAAAGACAGGCGAGCAGAGCTGGAGAGCCCCTGTGCTCCCTCTTCTCCAGGCTGAGCAGAGCCTACGCCCTTGGCCTCTGCCCGTGCCTCCGGTGCTCCAGCTCCCAACCAGCTGGGGCCTCCGCTGGCCTCGCTCCACCGTGGCTGTGTCTGCCGGGACCCGGGCAGCCCCAGCCCACAGCCAGCGCCCAGGCACGGCCTCCCCTGGGCCCAGCGGCGCGGAGGAACCCCTTCCCCACGGTGCCACCCACGCCTTTGCAGCACAGCCCGGGCTGCAGGCCTGTCCTTGCTGCCCAGGCACGCTGCCCACCCCTGTGCGCCTTGGACTCCGGGGCCTTTCCCACAGCCACTGCTGCTATCCAGCCACCCGGCCCCAGCCGCACCTCTGCCCATCCCCAGGCCAGTGCTTGGCGCTTGCCTTTGCCAGACTTCCTGGGGTCCCCGGCAGCCCATTCCACTGCTCCAGCCAAGTCCCTCCCAAGAGCAGCCCAACCGCCAGCATCGCCACTGCCACCCCCAGCGTGGGGACCTCCCCTGGCCTGGCTGGCAGCGCGATCCCTTGCACGCTCCACCTCTGAGGAAAGCCACTGAACAAGAGCAGCCCGTCAGGGACCTCCCCTGTAAGCAGCCGCCAGCCAGGCTTGGGACGCCGAGCGCCACCACCCCTGGCGCCCAACTGACCGGCCAATGTACCACCCACCGCTGGTGCTGGTTGCAGAGCCTCCCCTCTCTGCTCAGGGCCCCGGTCGGGGGCAATCCCAGAGGGCCTCAAGCCTGTCTGGCACCATTGGCCCCGGGAAGAGCCCAGCTGGCTCTTCCCAGTCCCCTGCTCCTCCAGCACGTCCCTGGGAACGACATCCAGGAGCGGTTGTGCAACCACCTTCCCGGGGTCAGAGCAGCCTGGAGGTTCTCCCACCGCTCCTCCTCACCTTTCTGGAAGATGGCTCTGGCAGTTGCTCGGATCGCCAGGAGCCTCCCCAGACCAGCAGGCCCTTCCAGAGAGCAGAGTGTGGCCTCGCACTGGCATGGCACGGCTCCCCTCAGCCCTGCGATGCTCCCCAGCCAGTCACACAGCCATTTGGTAAATGGTTTAATTAATATACTGAAAGGACCACTGGCGGCCCAAGCTGCAGTTCACCTGCTTGGCTGCCAGTCTCTTGTCTCTCTCTTCAGCAATGGTCAGGCAGATGCCCTTTCCACAGAGAGGAAGAGAGAGAGAGAGAGACAAAAAAGCAACAAAGAACAGGGCAGGGAGGGAGGAATGAAACAACAGGGACAGGGAGCCGGGACAACAAATGATGGGGGGAAGGTGGACAGGTACACAGCACAAACCAAACCACAAAGCTACACACAGTCTGCAGGGCTGTTTCACACTCGCATTTTCTCTATCACAGCTTCTGCACAGCATTTTTTAGCCCTTCTTAAATACGTCATCCCAGAGGCACTATCAGCATTGCTGATGGGCTCAGCTTTGACCAGCAGCAGAGCGGTCTCTGAGCTGGAACTGGCTGCATCCAACGCGGGGGCAACTCCTGGTGTCTTCTCACAGAACCCAGCCCTGCAGCCCCTACCCACCCCAGCTACCAAGACAATACAACAGCCAGCTGCTACGGGACAAAGAGGGGGGATTGAAGAATAGGGAAAGGGAGCCACAGAGAGAGACAGAAGCAGAGCGGAAGAAAAAAAAAAAAAAAATAGCCATGGGCTACAGGCCAGAGAGGAGGAAGGGACCGGGAAGCAGGCCGAGAGAGATGGAGAAGAGCAAAGAATAGCGATGGGCCACAGGGCAGAGAGGGAGGAGTTAAAAAAAGGGGACAGTGAGGTGGACAGAAAGAGACTGAGAAATACCAAAAAACCTCCATGAGCTAAAAGGGCAGAGACAGAGGAACTAAAGGACAGGGAGCCAGACAGAGAGAGAACGGTAAAGGGGAAAAAACAGGCTATAGGCCAGAGAGGGAAGAAATTCAAACACAGGGACAGGGACCTGGAATGAGAAAATCTAAGACAGAAAAAGTATATCTAGAATACAGGGCAGAGAGAGAGGAATTTCAAAATAGGGACATGGCGCCAGACAGAGAGAGGTGCGGGGGGTGGGAATTGTGAAGGGCTAAAAGGCAGGCAGGGAGGAAATAAAAAGAATTGGGACAGGAAGACAGACGGACAGGCGGAGAAAGACAAAAAGAGTGACGGGCTGCAGGACAGAGACAGAGGATAAAAAAAAAGCGTGAGGGGGAACAGGGCAGAAGCACAGAAAGAAGAAGATGGAGAGGCAGAATGACAGGGGAAGAGGGAGACTTGGAGAAGGAGAGAGGGAGAGGTACAGGGAAGCGGCAAAAATGACAGCAGTGAGAGAAAGAGAAAGGGGGGGGGACAGGGAGGGACTGGGATGCAGAAGAGAGGCGACAGGGCCCCAGGACTCAATGCAGCTCCCGCTCTCGGAGCTGCTTGGAGAATTTGACAGTTCAGGTGCATCTTTCTCTGTCTCTCTCTCCCCCTCCCTTCCTCCTCTGTGGCTCCGGTCCATTGACTGTCGTCCACCTAAAAGTCTAGTTTGGCATCTTACAGCCCTTACAACATGAGGCTTCCCACATACATAGCCTCACACGCGCACACGCTCCATAACCATCCCGCGCTTTTGGTTACGCGTAGAGACCCTGCTGCGCACACTGGTGATCCGATCTGCTGAGGACTACGCTAAGAGGGATCCTTCCTCACCCGGAGAGGCAGGCTCTCTCCTGTCCGCAGCTGGAGGCGGCTGTCAGCTGGATCCCCTGGGTTTTATTCTTCAGGCACTTTACCTTTTTCTGGCCTCTCCAGCTTCAGCCGCGGCAGCTCCTGCCCACAGTCAGTAAGCCCTCCAGCTGTCCCTTTTCGCCCAAGCTGCTACGAGGATGAGGGCAAAGGCAAGCCACACAAACCTGAGCCAGATGCGTGAACAACATCCCCGGAGACAAACCGACAACCAAGTCCTCAGTGCTGCCTCTGGGAGAGGGAAAGAACAAGCAGCTGTTATCCCTAGCGATTATGGTAGCTCTCCTCAGGCAGGAAGCCCTCCTGCTGCAGGTGCTCCTGGAGCCGCTGCTCTTTCCCCAAACTCATGCTAATGGCACCTGCTTTTATGGAGAATAAAGCCTATTCAAGGGCCAGCTCCCTGCCCTGAGGACAGGCCTCGGGGGCAGTCTGTGGCTGCGGGGGTGGGAAGGCCTCCAGGTACCTGGAGGGGTGGGGGCAGCCATCTCCTGCCTCTCTTCCTGCTTCCTCTCCACCAGCTCTCCAAAAACGCCCGGGAGCTGCCTCGATGGGGACTGACTCCAACTGACTGTCAACCTGTTGCACTGCTCGGTTGGAAACCATCCTTGCAGCAGCTCATCAGCTTTCTCAAACAGGCATGCCACAGCAGCACCATCCCCTGGGGCTGCAGCCCTTCTACACGGAGGGGCTGTAGCTCCTTCCTGGCAGGGCTGCTAACGGCGCCCGCGTCGTTAAGGGAGAACCAAGCGCGTTCGAGGGCCAGCTTGCCGCCATCGTGACAGGGCTTGGGGGCGGCCTGGGGCTACGGGACAGGCCTCAGGGGAGGTGCCGGCGCTGGGGGCAGCTGCGGGGCCGGGGGAGGCTCGGGGGGAGCTCTCGTGAGTTGGGGGGGCCGCCGGTGGCTGCGCCTGGGCGGGTGTCCGCCTCCTTCCCCTCTTCCCTTCTGCCAGCTCTCGGCTGGCTCCCAGGGGCTGCCCAGACCCGGCTCGCCTCCAGCTGAGCGGGAGCCTGCCGCAGCGGGCGGTTCGCAGCCTCCCGTCTCGCCAACCCTGGGCGCCGGCGGGCAGGAGACATCCCCGCACACGCCCAAGGCCTCGCTCCTCACCGGCGGCCTCGGCCCTCGCCCACCGCTGGCAGGCGGCGGCAGCACTGCTGCACGCCTGCCTGGCACCGGCGCCGCGCCCAGCACCCGCCGACAGCGTGCACGTCGGGCGGCAGCGGCTTTTCCTTACCGGGGGGCAGCACCTCGCAGGCACCGCGGGAGCGCATCGCCCTCACCGGCACGCGGCCGCGCACCCACGGCGCCCCGCCTGCAGTACCGGCGGTGTTCACCAGGCGGCAGCAGTGAGCACGGGCGAGCGCCACACTGCGCATGCGCTACCGACGCACATCTTCTCCGCCAAAAGTACACCTCCCGGCATGCACTGACAAACGCAGCATGGCCGCCTGGCAGCCCCCTGCCGGAAGACTACACCTCCCGGCATGCTCTCGAACAACCCCCCGCCGACCGGCAGCTCCCGGCATGCCGCCAGAGGCAGCCCGCCCTGCTTCCTGACCCTGCAGGGACACCTGCAGTACCCGCCCTCCGCCGCACTCGGAAGCCCGCCGAGACGCGAGCGCAGCCCCCGCGCTCCACAGCGCTGCTCCGGGCTGCCCGCGCCGCCCGGCTCCGACACTGCGCAGCCCCCCGCCCCTTCCCCCGGCTCCGGCCCCGGGCTGCCCCCGCCTCCTGGTTCCCACACGGCACGGCCCCGCCGCTTCCCTGCCGCCCCACGCATCCGACAAGGCCCCCGCCGGCCCTGCCACCTTCCCCGGGGCTTTCCCCGCCAGTTCATTGCGCAGCTCCGCCACCGGACCCCGTGCCCCTCCCTCCGCAGGGGCTCCCTGGCCCCCAGCCAGTCCCCAGCACCCGACCCTGGCACTCGGCAGAGGCACCCCCCACCCCCGGGGCCACCACCGCCCGGGACGTTCGCGGTCCAAAAGGGACGCCCTGCCCCGCTCACCTTTTCTCCCTCCCTGCAGCTGCAGCCTGGCCACGCTCCGTGACTGCTCCGCTCCTCCCTTGGCTCACACTGACCCGGGCAGGGCAGGGCAGGGCAGCACCAGTAGCAGCCCCTTTACAGGGAGGGGCCATCACCACCAGCCTCACTGGCCCCACCTGGGGCTCCTCCAGCCCCAGCCCACAGCTGCAGCCACAGCCCCTTACACCCACGAAGTAGCCTGCTCCCCTGGACTCTCTGACAGCCACTCACCAAGTCCAAAGGACTACAACCACAGCCGTGAGGGCAAAGGAGACAGAAGCTGTTTATTCGTTAATGCGTATAAGTCCCGGGAGCGAGCCTGCTCTGGGGCTTGCTGCCTATACACTCACCCTTCCCCTGGGACAACTCAGCAGTCATTACTGGAGCAGCAGATGCAGAGAACGAAAATACAGGGATGGGGAGCAGGACGGAGGAACAGAAAGATAAAAATAAGATGAGGGAGAAGGACTGAGGAGCAGAGAAAGAAAGGTACAGGGAAAAGGACCGAGAGATGGAGAAATCCATAAAAAAGGGATGAGGAGCCCTGCAGGGACACGGCAGGAGAAAAACAGGGTCAGGGAGCAGGACAGAGGGAAAAAGAGGGAAAATGATGAGCGTGGGGCAAAACAGATGGACTGAGAGAGAAATTGAATGAGAGGAATAAGGAAGGAAGGAGAGAAAGAGATAGGCAACAAGCCGGAGGGATTGACGAATACAGAGGGAGAGCAAGATCAGGACAAAGAGATGGAGAACGAAAAACCAGCGATCATGGAATAGTTTGGGTTGGAAGGGCCCTTTGAAGGTCATCTACTGCAACACACACCCCCCCTCGCCCCCACAATGAGCAGGGACATCTTCCACTAGATCAGGTTGCTCAGAGCCCCGTCCAACCTGACCTTGAATGTTTCCAGGGATGGGGCGTCTACCACCTCTCTGGGCAACCTGTGCCAGTGTTTCACCACCCTCATCATAAAAAATTCCTTCCTTACATCTAGTCTGAACCTACTCTGTTTTAGTTTAAAACCATTACCCCTTGTCCTGTCGCAACAGGCCCTGCTAAAACGTCTGTCCCCAACTTCCTTTTAAGCCCCCATTAAGTATTGAAAAGCCGCAATAAGGTCTCTCCAGAGCCTTTTCTCCTCCAGGATGAACAACCCCAACTCTCTCAGCCTTTCCTCATAGAAGTTTTCCATCCCTCTGATCATTTTTGTGGCCCTCCTCTGGACCTGCTCCAACAGGTCTGTGTCTTGACTGTACTGAGGACTCCAGAGCTGAACACAGTACTCCAGGTGGGGGTCTCATGAGACATGCCGGGGCAATTCGGGGCTCTGCAGAGGCCGCGGGCACCGGGGGTACGTGGGAGGTGTCGGCTCGGGCCTGCTGGGGCGTCTGTGAGGGGAGAGCAGGGGCTGCCCCGTGCCGGTCCCAGCCGGTAGTGGGCGCGGGCGTCTCCACAGCGACCGCCGGGGCTTTGTGATGTGGGGGCGTCGTCGTGCCCAGAGGCCATTGTGACGGGGGTCCCCGCGATGACCGTGGGGGCATTTAAGGAGCGAGAGCCCTGGGGTGCCCACTCCCAGGAGAGCACCTCCCTCAGGAGGCAGTATCTCCCCTGGGTGCCCGTGGCAGGTCTGCGGCAGAGGACGCCAAAGATGCCCATGGATGAGGAGGCGACAGCCCAATCCCAGTCCACCGACAGGCCGCAGAGCCGGCAGAGGAGGCGCCAGGTGAGGGACGGGGCAGGAGGGAGAGGCCGGTGGTGGGACGGGGCCGCACGGAGCTGCCTTGGTGCCGGGGACAGGCTTGCTGGCACTGTAGCAGCCGCTGTGCCAAGGCAGCCACCTCCATCCCATGCCTCCTCCTCCTCCTGCCCGCAGATGGACCGCAGACAGCCCCAGGGAGAGCCGCAGGGCAGACAGAGCAGAGTCTCATCCCTCCACGGGGACAGACTGCCACGGCTCCCCTGCCCAGGAAGCTCGCAGGCCGCTGGGAGCCACCGCGCACAGGTAGGGAGCCCGAGGGAGACAGGGCCTAACGTCTTCCCGAGCCCAGGAGCTGCCGACGGGCAGGCGGGAGGTGCAGGAGGGGACAGGCGGGCCCGGGCCCTCTAGCAAGCTGAGCCCCCCATGCCGGCACTCCCGGGAGTCGTAGTGGGCCACAGGGGGACCAGCCCTCTCCCCAGGCGGCTCTGGAGCAGGGCGGCAGCCGCCTGCGGGGCTGAGCGCTGCCCGGGGGGGCTGGCAGGGGAGCCCAGCTGCAGGAGCACTTCAAGCTGGGGCCCCGGGGGCAAGGCCCACAGTCACACAGCCTCTCTCCTCGGCTTCTCTTGCAGACGGACAGCCTGGCGCGCAGGGTGGCACCGCCCTGCAGCAGGGTGACGCGGGACGAGGCAGACCGTCTGCCAGCCTTGCCGCCTCTCCCCAGGCAGGCAGCAGCACCCGGGCACGAACCCGCAGCTCGGCTACCAGGAGCTGCCAGCACCTGCCCCAAGCTGCCGCCTCTGCCAGCAGCACCCTCTGCATCTTCTGCCAGGGGCAGGGAAACGGCCATCAGCACCACAGCCCGTGGCCACCAACAGCTTGTCCCCCCTGCTCGGGGCATCCACGGTGACTGGGACACAGCCACGAGGCTGGAGAGCTGGAGGCATGGCCCACACAGCCCTGCAGTGAAGGACACAGCCTGGTGCCTCGTGAGTGAGGTCCTGGGCAAGGTTTTCACTGGGAGCCGGGGACCCAGCCATCTGGCCATCCCATCCATCAAGATGGAGCCTCTGGAGGAGCTGGAGAGGAGCTGCCTGGCGCAGCTCAGGAAAGCCACCCTGCAGCAGCAGCAGGATGGCCTAGAGGAGAGTGAGCTCCAGCAGCAGGAGGGCAGGGAGCACCATTCCTCCCTGACGCAGTTGGGGCAGCTCAGCATCAGACCCAGCCAGGTGAGGGCCAAGGATGGGATGGCACGGGATGGCATGGGACGAAGCCTCCCTCTACCTGGGGCCAGCCGCTGGGCCGCACAGATGCGGCCCGATCATCTCCAGCATCCCTGTCCCAGCAGCTGCTGCTGGCCAGTCCCCAGCAGGCATTTCCTGGTGGCAGCCAGGCTACCTTTACAAATCCCCCCGCTCTCCTTTCAGATCTGCAAGGAGAACTCATTTTCCAACCCATGGCAGCCAGAGCTGACACACGTGGAGCTCCTGAAGGATGCCACCAGCAAGCAGGATGTGCTGGAGCAGCTGGAAGCTCATGCCCCCAGCAAGCAGCAGGCGGGGGCAGCAGGGGGGACAGTCCCACAAGTGCCAGAGGACAAGCCAGGGGCCTTGGCCGAGGAGGAGGAGTGGGAAGAAGGCAGCAACAGAGAGCTGTCCCAAGGGGAAGACACCACCTTCTACAACATCTGGGTCAACCCCTTGGTCCCGGAGCTCTTCCAGGATGACCACACTGGTCCCCAGGAGGGGCCCGGCTGGCCCAGCAGCACAGGCACAGAGGCAGCAGGAGAGGCAGACAGCGACCTGCAGAGCGCGTCTCCTGCCCCGGCAGGGCTCACGGATCCCGAGCTGGCAGCTTCTGCCCTGGCCAGAGCTCCTGAGGAAGAGGGGCACTGTGCTCCCGGGGCACAAGTGGAGGGCAAGGCACCAGCTTCTCCTGTCTTGGGCGAGCAGGCCGGCGCAGCACAGGCAGAGAGCCAGGAACCTGCCCCGCACAGCCCCGCAGCCTATGAGGCAGCTCTGCGGGAGACAGCCCGGTGCCTCGTGAATGAGGCCCTGGGCAAGCCTTTCACTGGGAGCCGGGGACCCAGGCAGCAGCCGGTGCCACAGCGGGACCTGGCACAAAGCATGGATGTGGCAACGGCAGCAAGGACACCTGCAGCGCCTCAGGACACCGAGTCTCCCTTGGCTGGAGAGCCTCAAGGAGAGGAGCCCCTTGCCTACAGCTCTCCTTCCCCCACAGGCATGGCCACGCTCCTGCACGCCCAGGCTTCAAGAGCAGCACAGGCAGAGAGCCAGGAACCTGCCCCGCACAGCCCCGCAGCCTATGAGGCAGCTCTGAAGGAGACAGCCCGGTGCCTCGTGAATGAGGCCCTGGACAAGGCTTTCACTGGGAGCCGGGGACACAGCCAGCAGCCAGCGCCACTGCGGGACCGGACACACAGCAGGGCTGTGGCAACAACAGCAAGAACAGACGAGGTCTGGGTGGCCGACAGCAGGGAGGCCCCTGCAGCTCAGCCCACGCCTGATCCCCATGCACACAAAGGCATCGGTGCTGCCAGCAGGACCCCTGTGCCAGCCTCCCTGGGCAGGCACGCGGAGCCTGGGCACTGGGAAAGAGCGGCAGAGCATGACCCAGCAACGCCGGTGGCGTGCATCAATGGCAGGTCGTTGCAGGTGCACCACAAGGCTGTTGAGGAGCATCTGACCATCCCATCCATCAAGATGGAGCCTCTGGAGGAGCTGGAGAGGACCTGCCTGGCGCAGCTCAGGAAAGCCACCCTGCAGCAGCAGCAGGATGGCCTAGAGGAGAGTGAGCTCCAGCAGCAGGAGGGCAGGGAGCACCATTCCTCCCTGACGCAGTTGGGGCAGCTCAGCGTCAGACCCAGCCAGGTGAGGGCCAAGGATGGGATGGCACGGGATGGCATGGGACGAAGCCTCCCTCTACCTGGGGCCAGCCGCTGGGCCGCACAGATGCAGCCTGATCATCTCCAGCATCCCTGTCCCAGCAGCTGCTGCTGGCCAGTCCCCAGCAGGCATTTCCTGGTGGCAGCCAGGCTACCTTTACAAATCCCCCCCCTCTCCTTTCAGATCTGCAAGGAGAACTCATTTTCCAACCCGTGGCAGCCAGAGCTGACACACGTGGAGCTCCTGAAGGACGCCACCAGCAAGCAGGATGTGCTGGAGCAGCTGGAAGCTCATGCCCCCAGCAAGCAGCAGGCGGGGGCAGCAGGGGGGACAGTCCCACAAGTGCCAGAGGACAAGCCAGGGGCCTTGGCCGAGGAGGAGGAGTGGGAAGAAGGCAGCAACAGAGAGCTGTCCCAAGGGGAAGACACCACCTTCTACAACATCTGGGTCAACCCCTTGGTCCCGGAGCTCTTCCAGGATGACCACACTGGTCCCCAGGAGGGGCCCAGCTGGCCCAGCAGCACAGGCACAGAGGCAGCAGGAGAGGCAGACAGCGACCTGCAGAGCGCGTCTCCTGCCCCGGCAGGGCTCACGGATCCCGAGCTGGCAGCTTCTGCCCTGGCCAGAGCTCCTGAGGAAGAGGGGCACTGTGCTCCCGGGGCACAAGTGGAGGGCAAGGCACCAGCTTCTCCTGTCTTGGGCGAGCAGGCCGGCGCAGCACAGGCAGAGAGCCAGGAACCTGCCCCGCACAGCCCCGCAGCCTATGAGGCAGCTCTGCGGGAGACAGCCCGGTGCCTCGTGAATGAGGCCCTGGGCAAGCCTTTCACTGGGAGCCGGGGACCCAGGCAGCAGCCGGTGCCACAGCGGGACCTGGCGCAAAGCATGGATGTGGCAACGGCAGCAAGGACACCTGCAGCGCCTCAGGACACCGAGTCTCCCTTGGCTGGAGAGCCTCAAGGAGAGGAGCCCCTTGCCTACAGCTCTCCTTCCCCCACAGGCATGGCCACCCTCCTGCACGCCCAGGCTTCAAGAGCAGCGCAGGCAGAGAGCCAGGAACCTGCCCCGCACAGCCCCGCAGCCTATGAGGCAGCTCTGCGGGAGACAGCCCGGTGCCTCGTGAATGAGGCCCTGGGCAAGGCTTTCACTGCGAGCCAGAGTCCCAGGCAGCAGCCGGCACCACAGCGGGACCTGGCACAAAGCACGGGTGTGGCAACGGCAGCAAGAACACCTGCAGCGCCTCAGGACACCGAGTCTCCCTTGGCTGGAGAGCCTCAAGGAGAGGAGCCCCTTGCCTACAGCTCTCCTTCCCCCACAGGCATGGCCGCACTCCCACACCCCCCAGCTCGACGGCGATGGCCCTCCTTCTTCAGGAGGGCGCTCCGGGCTCTGCGCACAGCTTTCCGCTGTACCTGCATCACGGGACAGCAAGAGGAACAGCGCCCCGCTGCCAGCACCATGTGGCTCTCCGAAGATGGCAGCTGGCCCTGAGCCTGCACAGCATCCACAAGGAGTGGCAAGGGGAGGCACGCGAGGGATGGGTGCATGGATAGTGCCCCAGGCATTCAGCTGCCCTGAGGACATTCTGCTGCCAGCCTCCGCTCGGCTGTGAAAGCTTTCCGAGGCCAATAAAAGATGACAATTTTCCCCCAGTGCTCGTCAGCACCTGTTCCATCTCGGGAGAAAGACAGGCAAGCAGAGCTGGAGAGCCCCTGTGCTCCCTCTTCTCCAGGCTGAGCAGAGCCTACGCCCTTGGCCTCTGCCCGTGCCTCCGGTGCTCCAGCTCCCAACCAGCTGGGGCCTCCGCTGGCCTCGCTCCACCGTGGCTGTGTCTGCCGGGACCCGGGCAGCCCCAGCCCACAGCCAGCGCCCAGGCACGGCCTCCCCTGGGCCCAGCGGCGCGGAGGAACCCCTTCCCCACGGTGCCACCCACGCCTTTGCAGCACAGCCCGGGCTGCAGGCCTGTCCTTGCTGCCCAGGCACGCTGCCCACCCCTGTGCGCCTTGGCCTCCGGGGCCTTTCCCACAGCCACTGCTGCTATCCAGCCACCCGGCCCCAGCCGCACCTCTGCCCATCCCCAGGCCAGTGCTTGGCGCTTGCCTTTGCCAGACTTCCTGGGGTCCCCGGCAGCCCATTCCACTGCTCCAGCCAAGTCCCTCCCAAGAGCAGCCCAACCACCAGCATCGCCACTGCCACCCCCAGCGTGGGGACCTCCCCTGGCCTGGCTGGCAGCGCGATCCCTTGCACGCTCCACCTCTGAGGAAAGCCACTGAACAAGAGCAGCCCGTCAGGGACCTCCCCTGTAAGCAGCCGCCAGCCAGGCTTGGGATGCCGAGCGCCACCACCCCTGGCGCCCAACTGACCGGCCAATGTACCACCCACCGCTGGTGCTGGTTGCAGAGCCTCCCCTCTCTGCTCAGGGCCCCGGTCGGGGGCAATCCCAGAGGGCCTCAAGCCTGTCTGGCACCATTGGCCCCGGGAAGAGCCCAGCTGGCTCTTCCCAGTCCCCTGCTCCTCCAGCACGTCCCTGGGAACGACATCCAGGAGCGGTTGTGCCACCACCTTCCCGGGGTCAGAGCAGCCTGGAGGTTCTCCCACCGCTCCTCCTCACCTTTCTGGAAGATGGCTCTGGCAGTTGCTCGGATCGCCAGGAGCCTCCCCAGACCAGCAGGCCCTTCCAGAGAGCAGAGTGTGGCCTCGCACTGGCATGGCACGGCTCCCCTCAGCCCTGCGATGCTCCCCAGCCAGTCACACAGCCATTTGGTAAATGGTTTAATTAATATACTGAAAGGACCACTGGCGGCCCAAGCTGCAGTTCACCTGCTTGGCTGCCAGTCTCTTGTCTCTCTCTTCAGCAATGGTCAGGCAGATGCCCTTTCCACAGAGAGGAAGAGAGAGAGAGAGAGACAAAAAAGCAACAAAGAACAGGGCAGGGAGGGAGGAATGAAACAACAGGGACAGGGAGCCGGGACAACAAATGATGGGGGGAAGGTGGACAGGTACACAGCACAAACCAAACCACAAAGCTACACACAGTCTGCAGGGCTGTTTCACACTCGCATTTTCTCTATCACAGCTTCTGCACAGCATTTTTTAGCCCTTCTTAAATACGTCATCCCAGAGGCACTATCAGCATTGCTGATGGGCTCAGCTTTGACCAGCAGCAGAGCGGTCTCTGAGCTGGAACTGGCTGCATCCAACGCGGGGGCAACTCCTGGTGTCTTCTCACAGAACCCAGCCCTGCAGCCCCTACCCACCCCAGCTACCAAGACAATACAACAGCCAGCTGCTACGGGACAAAGAGGGGGGATTGAAGAATAGGGAAAGGGAGCCACAGAGAGAGACAGAAGCAGAGCGGAAGAAAAAAAAAAAAAAATAGCCATGGGCTACAGGCCAGAGAGGAGGAAGGGACCGGGAAGCAGGCCGAGAGAGATGGAGAAGAGCAAAGAATAGCGATGGGCCACAGGGCAGAGAGGGAGGAGTTAAAAAAAGGGGACAGTGAGGTGGACAGAAAGAGACTGAGAAATACCAAAAAACCTCCATGAGCTAAAAGGGCAGAGACAGAGGAACTAAAGGACAGGGAGCCAGACAGAGAGAGAACGGTAAAGGGGAAAAAACAGGCTATAGGCCAGAGAGGGAAGAAATTCAAACACAGGGACAGGGACCTGGAATGAGAAAATCTAAGACAGAAAAAGTATATCTAGAATACAGGGCAGAGAGAGAGGAATTTCAAAATAGGGACATGGCGCCAGACAGAGAGAGGTGCGGGGGGTGGGAATTGTGAAGGGCTAAAAGGCAGGCAGGGAGGAAATAAAAAGAATTGGGACAGGAAGACAGACGGACAGGCGGAGAAAGACAAAAAGAGTGACGGGCTGCAGGACAGAGACAGAGGATAAAAAAAAAGCGTGAGGGGGAACAGGGCAGAAGCACAGAAAGAAGAAGATGGAGAGGCAGAATGACAGGGGAAGAGGGAGACTTGGAGAAGGAGAGAGGGAGAGGTACAGGGAAGCGGCAAAAATGACAGCAGTGAGAGAAAGAGAAAGGGGGGGGGACAGGGAGGGACTGGGATGCAGAAGAGAGGCGACAGGGCCCCAGGACTCAACGCAGCTCCCGCTCTCGGAGCTGCTTGGAGAATTTGACAGTTCAGGTGCATCTTTCTCTGTCTCTCTCTCCCCCTCCCTTCCTCCTCTGTGGCTCCGGTCCATTGACTGTCGTCCACCTAAAAGTCTAGTTTGGCATCTTACAGCCCTTACAACATGAGGCTTCCCACATACATAGCCTCACACGCGCACACGCTCCATAACCATCCCGCGCTTTTGGTTACGCGTAGAGACCCTGCTGCGCACACTGGTGATCCGATCTGCTGAGGACTACGCTAAGAGGGATCCTTCCTCACCCGGAGAGGCAGGCTCTCTCCTGTCCGCAGCTGGAGGCGGCTGTCAGCTGGATCCCCTGGGTTTTATTCTTCAGGCACTTTACCTTTTTCTGGCCTCTCCAGCTTCAGCCGCGGCAGCTCCTGCCCACAGTCAGTAAGCCCTCCAGCTGTCCCTTTTCGCCCAAGCTGCTACGAGGATGAGGGCAAAGGCAAGCCACACAAACCTGAGCCAGATGCGTGAACAACATCCCCGGAGACAAACCGACAACCAAGTCCTCAGTGCTGCCTCTGGGAGAGGGAAAGAACAAGCAGCTGTTATCCCTAGCGATTATGGTAGCTCTCCTCAGGCAGGAAGCCCTCCTGCTGCAGGTGCTCCTGGAGCCGCTGCTCTTTCCCCAAACTCATGCTAATGGCACCTGCTTTTATGGAGAATAAAGCCTATTCAAGGGCCAGCTCCCTGCCCTGAGGACAGGCCTCGGGGGCAGTCTGTGGCTGCGGGGGTGGGAAGGCCTCCAGGTACCTGGAGGGGTGGGGGCAGCCATCTCCTGCCTCTCTTCCTGCTTCCTCTCCACCAGCTCTCCAAAAACGCCCGGGAGCTGCCTCGATGGGGACTGACTCCAACTGACTGTCAACCTGTTGCACTGCTCGGTTGGAAACCATCCTTGCAGCAGCTCATCAGCTTTCTCAAACAGGCATGCCACAGCAGCACCATCCCCTGGGGCTGCAGCCCTTCTACACGGAGGGGCTGTAGCTCCTTCCTGGCAGGGCTGCTAACGGCGCCCGCGTCGTTAAGGGAGAACCAAGCGCGTTCGAGGGCCAGCTTGCCGCCATCGTGACAGGGCTTGGGGGCGGCCTGGGGCTACGGGACAGGCCTCAGGGGAGGTGCCGGCGCTGGGGGCAGCTGCGGGGCCGGGGGAGGCTCGGGGGGAGCTCTCGCGAGTTGGGGGGGCCGCCGGTGGCTGCGCCTGGGCGGGTGTCCGCCTCCTTCCCCTCTTCCCTTCTGCCAGCTCTCGGCTGGCTCCCGGGGGCTGCCCAGACCCGGCTCGCCTCCAGCTGAGCGGGAGCCTGCCGCAGCGGGCGGTTCGCAGCCTCCCGTCTCGCCAACCCTGGGCGCCGGCGGGCAGGAGACATCCCCGCACACGCCCAAGGCCTCGCTCCTCACCGGCGGCCTCGGCCCTCGCCCACCGCTGGCAGGCGGCGGCAGCACTGCTGCACGCCTGCCTGGCACCGGCGCCGCGCCCAGCACCCGCCGACAGCGTGCACGTCGGGCGGCAGCGGCTTTTCCTTACCGGGGGGCAGCACCTCGCAGGCACCGCGGGAGCGCATCGCCCTCACCGGCACGCGGCCGCGCACCCACGGCGCCCCGCCTGCAGTACCGGCGGTGTTCACCAGGCGGCAGCAGTGAGCACGGGCGAGCGCCACACTGCGCATGCGCTACCGACGCACATCTTCTCCGCCAAAAGTACACCTCCCGGCATGCACTGACAAACGCAGCATGGCCGCCTGGCAGCCCCCTGCCGGAAGACTACACCTCCCGGCATGCTCTCGAACAACCCCCCGCCGACCGGCAGCTCCCGGCATGCCGCCAGAGGCAGCCCGCCCTGCTTCCTGACCCTGCAGGGACACCTGCAGTACCCGCCCTCCGCCGCACTCGGAAGCCCGCCGAGACGCGAGCGCAGCCCCCGCGCTCCACAGCGCTGCTCTGGGCTGCCCGCGCCGCCCGGCTCCGACACTGCGCAGCCCCCCGCCCCTTCCCCCGGCTCCGGCCCCGGGCTGCCCCCGCCTCCTGGTTCCCACACGGCACGGCCCCGCCGCTTCCCTGCCGCCCCACGCATCCGACAAGGCCCCCGCCGGCCCTGCCACCTTCCCCGGGGCTTTCCCCGCCAGTTCATTGCGCAGCTCCGCCACCGGACCCCGTGCCCCTCCCTCCGCAGGGGCTCCCTGGCCCCCAGCCAGTCCCCAGCACCCGACCCTGGCACTCGGCAGAGGCACCCCCCACCCCCGGGGCCACCACCGCCCGGGACGTTCGCGGTCCAAAAGGGACGCCCTGCCCCGCTCACCTTTTCTCCCTCCCTGCAGCTGCAGCCTGGCCACGCTCCGTGACTGCTCCGCTCCTCCCTTGGCTCACACTGACCCTGCCAGGGCAGGGCAGGGCAGCACCAGTAGCAGCCCCTTTACAGGGAGGGGCCATCACCACCAGCCTCACTGGCCCCACCTGGGGCTCCTCCAGCCCCAGCCCACAGCTGCAGCCACAGCCCCTTACACCCACGAAGTAGCCTGCTCCCCTGGACTCTCTGACAGCCACTCACCAAGTCCAAAGGACTACAACCACAGCCGTGAGGGCAAAGGAGACAGAAGCTGTTTATTCGTTAATGCGTATAAGTCCCGGGAGCGAGCCTGCTCTGGGGCTTGCTGCCTATACACTCACCCTTCCCCTGGGACAACTCAGCAGTCATTACTGGAGCAGCAGATGCAGAGAACGAAAATACAGGGATGGGGAGCAGGACGGAGGAACAGAAAGATAAAAATAAGATGAGGGAGAAGGACTGAGGAGCAGAGAAAGAAAGGTACAGGGAAAAGGACCGAGAGATGGAGAAATCCATAAAAAAGGGATGAGGAGCCCTGCAGGGACACGGCAGGAGAAAAACAGGGTCAGGGAGCAGGACAGAGGGAAAAAGAGGGAAAATGATGAGCGTGGGGCAAAACAGATGGACTGAGAGAGAAATTGAATGAGAGGAATAAGGAAGGAAGGAGAGAAAGAGATAGGCAACAAGCCGGAGGGATTGACGAATACAGAGGGAGAGCAAGATCAGGACAAAGAGATGGAGAACGAAAAACCAGCGATCATGGAATAGTTTGGGTTGGAAGGGCCCTTTGAAGGTCATCTACTGCAACACACACCCCCCCTCGCCCCCACAATGAGCAGGGACATCTTCCACTAGATCAGGTTGCTCAGAGCCCCGTCCAACCTGACCTTGAATGTTTCCAGGGATGGGGCGTCTACCACCTCTCTGGGCAACCTGTGCCAGTGTTTCACCACCCTCATCATAAAAAATTCCTTCCTTACATCTAGTCTGAACCTACTCTGTTTTAGTTTAAAACCATTACCCCTTGTCCTGTCGCAACAGGCCCTGCTAAAACGTCTGTCCCCAACTTCCTTTTAAGCCCCCATTAAGTATTGAAAAGCCGCAATAAGGTCTCTCCAGAGCCTTTTCTCCTCCAGGATGAACAACCCCAACTCTCTCAGCCTTTCCTCATAGAAGTTTTCCATCCCTCTGATCATTTTTGTGGCCCTCCTCTGGACCTGCTCCAACAGGTCTGTGTCTTGACTGTACTGAGGACTCCAGAGCTGAACACAGTACTCCAGGTGGGGGTCTCATGAGACATGCCGGGGCAATTCGGGGCTCTGCAGAGGCCGCGGGCACCGGGGGTACGTGGGAGGTGTCGGCTCGGGCCTGCTGGGGCGTCTGTGAGGGGAGAGCAGGGGCTGCCCCGTGCCGGTCCCAGCCGGTAGTGGGCGCGGGCGTCTCCACAGCGACCGCCGGGGCTTTGTGATGTGGGGGCGTCGTCGTGCCCAGAGGCCATTGTGACGGGGGTCCCCGCGATGACCGTGGGGGCATTTAAGGAGCGAGAGCCCTGGGGTGCCCACTCCCAGGAGAGCACCTCCCTCAGGAGGCAGTATCTCCCCTGGGTGCCCGTGGCAGGTCTGCGGCAGAGGACGCCAAAGATGCCCATGGATGAGGAGGCGACAGCCCAATCCCAGTCCACCGACAGGCCGCAGAGCCGGCAGAGGAGGCGCCAGGTGAGGGACGGGGCAGGAGGGAGAGGCCGGTGGTGGGACGGGGCCGCACGGAGCTGCCTTGGTGCCGGGGACAGGCTTGCTGGCACTGTAGCAGCCGCTGTGCCAAGGCAGCCACCTCCATCCCATGCCTCCTCCTCCTCCTGCCCGCAGATGGACCGCAGACAGCCACAGGGAGAGCCGCAGGGCAGACAGAGCAGAGTCTCATCCCTCCACGGGGACAGACTGCCACGGCTCCCCTGCCCAGGAAGCTCGCAGGCCGCTGGGAGCCACCGCGCACAGGTAGGGAGCCCGAGGGAGACAGGGCCTAACGTCTTCCCGAGCCCAGGAGCTGCCGACGGGCAGGCGGGAGGTGCAGGAGGGGACAGGCGGGCCCGGGCCCTCTAGCAAGCTGAGCCCCCCATGCCGGCACTCCCGGGAGTCGTAGTGGGCCACAGGGGGACCAGCCCTCTCCCCAGGCGGCTCTGGAGCAGGGCGGCAGCCGCCTGCGGGGCTGAGCGCTGCCCGGGGGGGCTGGCAGGGGAGCCCAGCTGCAGGAGCACTTCAAGCTGGGGCCCCGGGGGCAAGGCCCACAGTCACACAGCCTCTCTCCTCGGCTTCTCTTGCAGACGGACAGCCTGGCGCGCAGGGTGGCACCGCCCTGCAGCAGGGTGACGCGGGACGAGGCAGACCGTCTGCCAGCCTTGCCGCCTCTCCCCAGGCAGGCAGCAGCACCCGGGCACGAACCCGCAGCTCGGCTACCAGGAGCTGCCAGCACCTGCCCCAAGCTGCCGCCTCTGCCAGCAGCACCCTCTGCATCTTCTGCCAGGGGCAGGGAAACGGCCATCAGCACCACAGCCCGTGGCCACCAACAGCTTGTCCCCCCTGCTCGGGGCATCCACGGTGACTGGGACACAGCCACAAGGCTGGAGAGCTGGAGGCATGGCCCACACAGCCCTGCAGTGAAGGACACAGCCTGGTGCCTCGTGAGTGAGGTCCTGGGCAAGGTTTTCACTGGGAGCCGGGGACCCAGCCATCTGGCCATCCCATCCATCAAGATGGAGCCTCTGGAGGAGCTGGAGAGGAGCTGCCTGGCGCAGCTCAGGAAAGCCACCCTGCAGCAGCAGCAGGATGGCCTAGAGGAGAGTGAGCTCCAGCAGCAGGAGGGCAGGGAGCACCATTCCTCCCTGACGCAGTTGGGGCAGCTCAGCATCAGACCCAGCCAGGTGAGGGCCAAGGATGGGATGGCACGGGATGGCATGGGACGAAGCCTCCCTCTACCTGGGGCCAGCCGCTGGGCCGCACAGATGCGGCCCGATCATCTCCAGCATCCCTGTCCCAGCAGCTGCTGCTGGCCAGTCCCCAGCAGGCATTTCCTGGTGGCAGCCAGGCTACCTTTACAAATCCCCCCGCTCTCCTTTCAGATCTGCAAGGAGAACTCATTTTCCAACCCATGGCAGCCAGAGCTGACACACGTGGAGCTCCTGAAGGATGCCACCAGCAAGCAGGATGTGCTGGAGCAGCTGGAAGCTCATGCCCCCAGCAAGCAGCAGGCGGGGGCAGCAGGGGGGACAGTCCCACAAGTGCCAGAGGACAAGCCAGGGGCCTTGGCCGAGGAGGAGGAGTGGGAAGAAGGCAGCAACAGAGAGCTGTCCCAAGGGGAAGACACCACCTTCTACAACATCTGGGTCAACCCCTTGGTCCCGGAGCTCTTCCAGGATGACCACACTGGTCCCCAGGAGGGGCCCGGCTGGCCCAGCAGCACAGGCACAGAGGCAGCAGGAGAGGCAGACAGCGACCTGCAGAGCGCGTCTCCTGCCCCGGCAGGGCTCACGGATCCCGAGCTGGCAGCTTCTGCCCTGGCCAGAGCTCCTGAGGAAGAGGGGCACTGTGCTCCCGGGGCACAAGTGGAGGGCAAGGCACCAGCTTCTCCTGTCTTGGGCGAGCAGGCCGGCGCAGCACAGGCAGAGAGCCAGGAACCTGCCCCGCACAGCCCCGCAGCCTATGAGGCAGCTCTGCGGGAGACAGCCCGGTGCCTCGTGAATGAGGCCCTGGGCAAGCCTTTCACTGGGAGCCGGGGACCCAGGCAGCAGCCGGTGCCACAGCGGGACCTGGCACAAAGCATGGATGTGGCAACGGCAGCAAGGACACCTGCAGCGCCTCAGGACACCGAGTCTCCCTTGGCTGGAGAGCCTCAAGGAGAGGAGCCCCTTGCCTACAGCTCTCCTTCCCCCACAGGCATGGCCACGCTCCTGCACGCCCAGGCTTCAAGAGCAGCACAGGCAGAGAGCCAGGAACCTGCCCCGCACAGCCCCGCAGCCTATGAGGCAGCTCTGAAGGAGACAGCCCGGTGCCTCGTGAATGAGGCCCTGGACAAGGCTTTCACTGGGAGCCGGGGACACAGCCAGCAGCCAGCGCCACTGCGGGACCGGACACACAGCAGGGCTGTGGCAACAACAGCAAGAACAGACGAGGTCTGGGTGGCCGACAGCAGGGAGGCCCCTGCAGCTCAGCCCACGCCTGATCCCCATGCACACAAAGGCATCGGTGCTGCCAGCAGGACCCCTGTGCCAGCCTCCCTGGGCAGGCACGCGGAGCCTGGGCACTGGGAAAGAGCGGCAGAGCATGACCCAGCAACGCCGGTGGCGTGCATCAATGGCAGGTCGTTGCAGGTGCACCACAAGGCTGTTGAGGAGCATCTGACCATCCCATCCATCAAGATGGAGCCTCTGGAGGAGCTGGAGAGGAGCTGCCTGGCGCAGCTCAGGAAAGCCACCCTGCAGCAGCAGCAGGATGGCCTAGAGGAGAGTGAGCTCCAGCAGCAGGAGGGCAGGGAGCACCATTCCTCCCTGACGCAGTTGGGGCAGCTCAGCGTCAGACCCAGCCAGGTGAGGGCCAAGGATGGGATGGCACGGGATGGCATGGGACGAAGCCTCCCTCTACCTGGGGCCAGCCGCTGGGCCGCACAGATGCAGCCTGATCATCTCCAGCATCCCTGTCCCAGCAGCTGCTGCTGGCCAGTCCCCAGCAGGCATTTCCTGGTGGCAGCCAGGCTACCTTTACAAATCCCCCCCCTCTCCTTTCAGATCTGCAAGGAGAACTCATTTTCCAACCCGTGGCAGCCAGAGCTGACACACGTGGAGCTCCTGAAGGACGCCACCAGCAAGCAGGATGTGCTGGAGCAGCTGGAAGCTCATGCCCCCAGCAAGCAGCAGGCGGGGGCAGCAGGGGGGACAGTCCCACAAGTGCCAGAGGACAAGCCAGGGGCCTTGGCCGAGGAGGAGGAGTGGAAAGAAGGCAGCAACAGAGAGCTGTCCCAAGGGGAAGACACCACCTTCTACAACATCTGGGTCAACCCCTTGGTCCCGGAGCTCTTCCAGGATGACCACACTGGTCCCCAGGAGGGGCCCAGCTGGCCCAGCAGCACAGGCACAGAGGCAGCAGGAGAGGCAGACAGCGACCTGCAGAGCGCGTCTCCTGCCCCGGCAGGGCTCACGGATCCCGAGCTGGCAGCTTCTGCCCTGGCCAGAGCTCCTGAGGAAGAGGGGCACTGTGCTCCCGGGGCACAAGTGGAGGGCAAGGCACCAGCTTCTCCTGTCTTGGGCGAGCAGGCCGGCACAGCACAGGCAGAGAGCCAGGAACCTGCCCCGCACAGCCCCGCAGCCTATGAGGCAGCTCTGCGGGAGACAGCCCGGTGCCTCGTGAATGAGGCCCTGGGCAAGCCTTTCACTGGGAGCCGGGGACCCAGGCAGCAGCCGGTGCCACAGCGGGACCTGGCGCAAAGCATGGATGTGGCAACGGCAGCAAGGACACCTGCAGCGCCTCAGGACACCGAGTCTCCCTTGGCTGGAGAGCCTCAAGGAGAGGAGCCCCTTGCCTACAGCTCTCCTTCCCCCACAGGCATGGCCACCCTCCTGCACGCCCAGGCTTCAAGAGCAGCGCAGGCAGAGAGCCAGGAACCTGCCCCGCACAGCCCCGCAGCCTATGAGGCAGCTCTGCGGGAGACAGCCCGGTGCCTCGTGAATGAGGCCCTGGGCAAGGCTTTCACTGCGAGCCAGAGTCCCAGGCAGCAGCCGGCACCACAGCAGGACCTGGCACAAAGCACGGGTGTGGCAACGGCAGCAAGAACACCTGCAGCGCCTCAGGACACCGAGTCTCCCTTGGCTGGAGAGCCTCAAGGAGAGGAGCCCCTTGCCTACAGCTCTCCTTCCCCCACAGGCATGGCCGCACTCCCACACCCCCCAGCTCGACGGCGATGGCCCTCCTTCTTCAGGAGGGCGCTCCGGGCTCTGCGCACAGCTTTCCGCTGTACCTGCATCACGGGACAGCAAGAGGAACAGTGCCCCGCTGCCAGCACCATGTGGCTCTCCGAAGATGGCAGCTGGCCCTGAGCCTGCACAGCATCCACAAGGAGTGGCAAGGGGAGGCACGCGAGGGATGGGTGCATGGATAGCGCCCCAGGCATTCAGCTGCCCTGAGGACATTCTGCTGCCAGCCTCCGCTCGGCTGTGAAAGCTTTCCGAGGCCAATAAAAGATGACAATTTTCCCCCAGTGCTCGTCAGCACCTGTTCCATCTCGGGAGAAAGACAGGCAAGCAGAGCTGGAGAGCCCCTGTGCTCCCTCTTCTCCAGGCTGAGCAGAGCCTACGCCCTTGGCCTCTGCCCGTGCCTCCGGTGCTCCAGCTCCCAACCAGCTGGGGCCTCCGCTGGCCTCGCTCCACCGTGGCTGTGTCTGCCGGGACCCGGGCAGCCCCAGCCCACAGCCAGCACCCAGGCACGGCCTCCCCTGGGCCCAGCGGCGCGGAGGAACCCCTTCCCCACGGTGCCACCCACGCCTTTGCAGCACAGCCCGGGCTGCAGGCCTGTCCTTGCTGCCCAGGCACGCTGCCCACCCCTGTGCGCCTTGGCCTCCGGGGCCTTTCCCACAGCCACTGCTGCTATCCAGCCACCCGGCCCCAGCCGCACCTCTGCCCATCCCCAGGCCAGTGCTTGGCGCTTGCCTTTGCCAGACTTCCTGGGGTCCCCGGCAGCCCATTCCACTGCTCCAGCCAAGTCCCTCCCAAGAGCAGCCCAACCACCAGCATCGCCACTGCCACCCCCAGCGTGGGGACCTCCCCTGGCCTGGCTGGCAGCGCGATCCCTTGCACGCTCCACCTCCGAGGAAAGCCACTGAACAAGAGCAGCCCGTCAGGGACCTCCCCTGTAAGCAGCCGCCAGCCAGGCTTGGGACGCCGAGCGCCACCACCCCTGGCGCCCAACTGACCGGCCAATGTACCACCCACCGCTGGTGCTGGTTGCAGAGCCTCCCCTCTCTGCTCAGGGCCCCGGTCGGGGGCAATCCCAGAGGGCCTCAAGCCTGTCTGGCACCATTGGCCCCGGGAAGAGCCCAGCTGGCTCTTCCCAGTCCCCTGCTCCTCCAGCACGTCCCTGGGAACGACATCCAGGAGCGGTTGTGCAACCACCTTCCCGGGGTCAGAGCAGCCTGGAGGTTCTCCCACCGCTCCTCCTCACCTTTCTGGAAGATGGCTCTGGCAGTTGCTCGGATCGCCAGGAGCCTCCCCAGACCAGCAGGCCCTTCCAGAGAGCAGAGTGTGGCCTCGCACTGGCATGGCACGGCTCCCCTCAGCCCTGCGATGCTCCCCAGCCAGTCACACAGCCATTTGGTAAATGGTTTAATTAATATACTGAAAGGACCACTGGCGGCCCAAGCTGCAGTTCACCTGCTTGGCTGCCAGTCTCTTGTCTCTCTCTTCAGCAATGGTCAGGCAGATGCCCTTTCCACAGAGAGGAAGAGAGAGAGAGAGAGACAAAAAAGCAACAAAGAACAGGGCAGGGAGGGAGGAATGAAACAACAGGGACAGGGAGCCGGGACAACAAATGATGGGGGGAAGGTGGACAGGTACACAGCACAAACCAAACCACAAAGCTACACACAGTCTGCAGGGCTGTTTCACACTCGCATTTTCTCTATCACAGCTTCTGCACAGCATTTTTTAGCCCTTCTTAAATACGTCATCCCAGAGGCACTATCAGCATTGCTGATGGGCTCAGCTTTGACCAGCAGCAGAGCGGTCTCTGAGCTGGAACTGGCTGCATCCAATGCGGGGGCAACTCCTGGTGTCTTCTCACAGAACCCAGCCCTGCAGCCCCTACCCACCCCAGCTACCAAGACAATACAACAGCCAGCTGCTACGGGACAAAGAGGGGGGATTGAAGAATAGGGAAAGGGAGCCACAGAGAGAGACAGAAGCAGAGCGGAAGAAAAAAAAAAAAAAATAGCCATGGGCTACAGGCCAGAGAGGAGGAAGGGACCGGGAAGCAGGCCGAGAGAGATGGAGAAGAGCAAAGAATAGCGATGGGCCACAGGGCAGAGAGGGAGGAGTTAAAAAAAGGGGACAGTGAGGTGGACAGAAAGAGACTGAGAAATACCAAAAAACCTCCATGAGCTAAAAGGGCAGAGACAGAGGAACTAAAGGACAGGGAGCCAGACAGAGAGAGAACGGTAAAGGGGAATAAACAGGCTATAGGCCAGAGAGGGAAGAAATTCAAACACAGGGACAGGGACCTGGAATGAGAAAATCTAAGACAGAAAAAGTATATCTAGAATACAGGGCAGAGAGAGAGGAATTTCAAAATAGGGACATGGCGCCAGACAGAGAGAGGTGCGGGGGGTGGGAATTGTGAAGGGCTAAAAGGCAGGCAGGGAGGAAATAAAAAGAATTGGGACAGGAAGACAGACGGACAGGCGGAGAAAGACAAAAAGAGTGACGGGCTGCAGGACAGAGACAGAGGATAAAAAAAAAGCGTGAGGGGGAACAGGGCAGAAGCACAGAAAGAAGAAGATGGAGAGGCAGAATGACAGGGGAAGAGGGAGACTTGGAGAAGGAGAGAGGGAGAGGTACAGGGAAGCGGCAAAAATGACAGCAGTGAGAGAAAGAGAAAGGGGGGGGGACAGGGAGGGACTGGGATGCAGAAGAGAGGCGACAGGGCCCCAGGACTCAACGCAGCTCCCGCTCTCGGAGCTGCTTGGAGAATTTGACAGTTCAGGTGCATCTTTCTCTGTCTCTCTCTCCCCCTCCCTTCCTCCTCTGTGGCTCCGGTCCATTGACTGTCGTCCACCTAAAAGTCTAGTTTGGCATCTTACAGCCCTTACAACATGAGGCTTCCCACATACATAGCCTCACACGCGCACACGCTCCATAACCATCCCGCGCTTTTGGTTACGCGTAGAGACCCTGCTGCGCACACTGGTGATCCGATCTGCTGAGGACTACGCTAAGAGGGATCCTTCCTCACCCGGAGAGGCAGGCTCTCTCCTGTCCGCAGCTGGAGGCGGCTGTCAGCTGGATCCCCTGGGTTTTATTCTTCAGGCACTTTACCTTTTTCTGGCCTCTCCAGCTTCAGCCGCGGCAGCTCCTGCCCACAGTCAGTAAGCCCTCCAGCTGTCCCTTTTCGCCCAAGCTGCTACGAGGATGAGGGCAAAGGCAAGCCACACAAACCTGAGCCAGATGCGTGAACAACATCCCCGGAGACAAACCGACAACCAAGTCCTCAGTGCTGCCTCTGGGAGAGGGAAAGAACAAGCAGCTGTTATCCCTAGCGATTATGGTAGCTCTCCTCAGGCAGGAAGCCCTCCTGCTGCAGGTGCTCCTGGAGCCGCTGCTCTTTCCCCAAACTCATGCTAATGGCACCTGCTTTTATGGAGAATAAAGCCTATTCAAGGGCCAGCTCCCTGCCCTGAGGACAGGCCTCGGGGGCAGTCTGTGGCTGCGGGGGTGGGAAGGCCTCCAGGTACCTGGAGGGGTGGGGGCAGCCATCTCCTGCCTCTCTTCCTGCTTCCTCTCCACCAGCTCTCCAAAAACGCCCGGGAGCTGCCTCGATGGGGACTGACTCCAACTGACTGTCAACCTGTTGCACTGCTCGGTTGGAAACCATCCTTGCAGCAGCTCATCAGCTTTCTCAAACAGGCATGCCACAGCAGCACCATCCCCTGGGGCTGCAGCCCTTCTACACGGAGGGGCTGTAGCTCCTTCCTGGCAGGGCTGCTAACGGCGCCCGCGTCGTTAAGGGAGAACCAAGCGCGTTCGAGGGCCAGCTTGCCGCCATCGTGACAGGGCTTGGGGGCGGCCTGGGGCTACGGGACAGGCCTCAGGGGAGGTGCCGGCGCTGGGGGCAGCTGCGGGGCCGGGGGAGGCTCGGGGGGAGCTCTCGCGAGTTGGGGGGGCCGCCGGTGGCTGCGCCTGGGCGGGTGTCCGCCTCCTTCCCCTCTTCCCTTCTGCCAGCTCTCGGCTGGCTCCCGGGGGCTGCCCAGACCCGGCTCGCCTCCAGCTGAGCGGGAGCCTGCCGCAGCGGGCGGTTCGCAGCCTCCCGTCTCGCCAACCCTGGGCGCCGGCGGGCAGGAGACATCCCCGCACACGCCCAAGGCCTCGCTCCTCACCGGCGGCCTCGGCCCTCGCCCACCGCTGGCAGGCGGCGGCAGCACTGCTGCACGCCTGCCTGGCACCGGCGCCGCGCCCAGCACCCGCCGACAGCGTGCACGTCGGGCGGCAGCGGCTTTTCCTTACCGGGGGGCAGCACCTCGCAGGCACCGCGGGAGCGCATCGCCCTCACCGGCACGCGGCCGCGCACCCACGGCGCCCCGCCTGCAGTACCGGCGGTGTTCACCAGGCGGCAGCAGTGAGCACGGGCGAGCGCCACACTGCGCATGCGCTACCGACGCACATCTTCTCCGCCAAAAGTACACCTCCCGGCATGCACTGACAAACGCAGCATGGCCGCCTGGCAGCCCCCTGCCGGAAGACTACACCTCCCGGCATGCTCTCGAACAACCCCCCGCCGACCGGCAGCTCCCGGCATGCCGCCAGAGGCAGCCCGCCCTGCTTCCTGACCCTGCAGGGACACCTGCAGTACCCGCCCTCCGCCGCACTCGGAAGCCCGCCGAGACGCGAGCGCAGCCCCCGCGCTCCACAGCGCTGCTCTGGGCTGCCCGCGCCGCCCGGCTCCGACACTGCGCAGCCCCCCGCCCCTTCCCCCGGCTCCGGCCCCGGGCTGCCCCCGCCTCCTGGTTCCCACACGGCACGGCCCCGCCGCTTCCCTGCCGCCCCACGCATCCGACAAGGCCCCCGCCGGCCCTGCCACCTTCCCCGGGGCTTTCCCCGCCAGTTCATTGCGCAGCTCCGCCACCGGACCCAGTGCCCCTCCCTCCGCAGGGGCTCCCTGGCCCCCAGCCAGTCCCCAGCACCCGACCCCGGCACTCGGCAGAGGCACCCCCCACCCCCGGGGCCACCACCGCCCGGGACGTTCGCGGTCCAAAAGGGACGCCCTGCCCCGCTCACCTTTTCTCCCTCCCTGCAGCTGCAGCCTGGCCACGCTCCGTGACTGCTCCGCTCCTCCCTTGGCTCACACTGACCCTGCCAGGGCAGGGCAGGGCAGCACCAGTAGCAGCCCCTTTACAGGGAGGGGCCATCACCACCAGCCTCACTGGCCCCACCTGGGGCTCCTCCAGCCCCAGCCCACAGCTGCAGCCACAGCCCCTTACACCCACGAAGTAGCCTGCTCCCCTGGACTCTCTGACAGCCACTCACCAAGTCCAAAGGACTACAACCACAGCCGTGAGGGCAAAGGAGACAGAAGCTGTTTATTCGTTAATGCGTATAAGTCCCGGGAGCGAGCCTGCTCTGGGGCTTGCTGCCTATACACTCACCCTTCCCCTGGGACAACTCAGCAGTCATTACTGGAGCAGCAGATGCAGAGAACGAAAATACAGGGATGGGGAGCAGGACGGAGGAACAGAAAGATAAAAATAAGATGAGGGAGAAGGACTGAGGAGCAGAGAAAGAAAGGTACAGGGAAAAGGACCGAGAGATGGAGAAATCCATAAAAAAGGGATGAGGAGCCCTGCAGGGACACGGCAGGAGAAAAACAGGGTCAGGGAGCAGGACAGAGGGAAAAAGAGGGAAAATGATGAGCGTGGGGCAAAACAGATGGACTGAGAGAGAAATTGAATGAGAGGAATAAGGAAGGAAGGAGAGAAAGAGATAGGCAACAAGCCGGAGGGATTGACGAATACAGAGGGAGAGCAAGATCAGGACAAAGAGATGGAGAACGAAAAACCAGCGATCATGGAATAGTTTGGGTTGGAAGGGCCCTTTGAAGGTCATCTACTGCAACACACACCCCCCCTCGCCCCCACAATGAGCAGGGACATCTTCCACTAGATCAGGTTGCTCAGAGCCCCGTCCAACCTGACCTTGAATGTTTCCAGGGATGGGGCGTCTACCACCTCTCTGGGCAACCTGTGCCAGTGTTTCACCACCCTCATCATAAAAAATTCCTTCCTTACATCTAGTCTGAACCTACTCTGTTTTAGTTTAAAACCATTACCCCTTGTCCTGTCGCAACAGGCCCTGCTAAAACGTCTGTCCCCAACTTCCTTTTAAGCCCCCATTAAGTATTGAAAAGCCGCAATAAGGTCTCTCCAGAGCCTTTTCTCCTCCAGGATGAACAACCCCAACTCTCTCAGCCTTTCCTCATAGAAGTTTTCCATCCCTCTGATCATTTTTGTGGCCCTCCTCTGGACCTGCTCCAACAGGTCTGTGTCTTGACTGTACTGAGGACTCCAGAGCTGAACACAGTACTCCAGGTGGGGGTCTCATGAGACATGCCGGGGCAATTCGGGGCTCTGCAGAGGCCGCGGGCACCGGGGGTACGTGGGAGGTGTCGGCTCGGGCCTGCTGGGGCGTCTGTGAGGGGAGAGCAGGGGCTGCCCCGTGCCGGTCCCAGCCGGTAGTGGGCGCGGGCGTCTCCACAGCGACCGCCGGGGCTTTGTGATGTGGGGGCGTCGTCGTGCCCAGAGGCCATTGTGACGGGGGTCCCCGCGATGACCGTGGGGGCATTTAAGGAGCGAGAGCCCTGGGGTGCCCACTCCCAGGAGAGCACCTCCCTCAGGAGG
The DNA here is from genome assembly GCF_030936135.1 of Gavia stellata. Lineage (NCBI taxonomy): Eukaryota > Metazoa > Chordata > Aves > Gaviiformes > Gaviidae > Gavia > Gavia stellata. Next base: position 107,751 of record NW_026776395.1, read on the forward strand.
CAGTATCTCCCCTGGGTGCCCGTGGCAGGTCTGCGGCAGAGGACGCCAAAGATGCCCATGGATGAGGAGGCGACAGCCCAATCCCAGTCCACCGACAGGCCGCAGAGCCGGCAGAGGAGGCGCCAGGTGAGGGACGGGGCAGGAGGGAGAGGCCGGTGGTGGGACGGGGCCGCACGGAGCTGCCTTGGTGCCGGGGACAGGCTTGCTGGCACTGTAGCAGCCGCTGTGCCAAGGCAGCCACCTCCATCCCATGCCTCCTCCTCCTCCTGCCCGCAGATGGACCGCAGACAGCCACAGGGAGAGCCGCAGGGCAGACAGAGCAGAGTCTCATCCCTCCACGGGGACAGACTGCCACGGCTCCCCTGCCCAGGAAGCTCGCAGGCCGCTGGGAGCCACCGCGCACAGGTAGGGAGCCCGAGGGAGACAGGGCCTAACGTCTTCCCGAGCCCAGGAGCTGCCGACGGGCAGGCGGGAGGTGCAGGAGGGGACAGGCGGGCCCGGGCCCTCTAGCAAGCTGAGCCCCCCATGCCGGCACTCCCGGGAGTCGTAGTGGGCCACAGGGGGACCAGCCCTCTCCCCAGGCGGCTCTGGAGCAGGGCGGCAGCCGCCTGCGGGGCTGAGCGCTGCCCGGGGGGGCTGGCAGGGGAGCCCAGCTGCAGGAGCACTTCAAGCTGGGGCCCCGGGGGCAAGGCCCACAGTCACACAGCCTCTCTCCTCGGCTTCTCTTGCAGACGGACAGCCTGGCGCGCAGGGTGGCACCGCCCTGCAGCAGGGTGACGCGGGACGAGGCAGACCGTCTGCCAGCCTTGCCGCCTCTCCCCAGGCAGGCAGCAGCACCCGGGCACGAACCCGCAGCTCGGCTACCAGGAGCTGCCAGCACCTGCCCCAAGCTGCCGCCTCTGCCAGCAGCACCCTCTGCATCTTCTGCCAGGGGCAGGGAAACGGCCATCAGCACCACAGCCCGTGGCCACCAACAGCTTGTCCCCCCTGCTCGGGGCATCCACGGTGACTGGGACACAGCCACGAGGCTGGAGAGCTGGAGGCATGGCCCACACAGCCCTGCAGTGAAGGACACAGCCTGGTGCCTCGTGAGTGAGGTCCTGGGCAAGGTTTTCACTGGGAGCCGGGGACCCAGCCATCTGGCCATCCCATCCATCAAGATGGAGCCTCTGGAGGAGCTGGAGAGGAGCTGCCTGGCGCAGCTCAGGAAAGCCACCCTGCAGCAGCAGCAGGATGGCCTAGAGGAGAGTGAGCTCCAGCAGCAGGAGGGCAGGGAGCACCATTCCTCCCTGACGCAGTTGGGGCAGCTCAGCATCAGACCCAGCCAGGTGAGGGCCAAGGATGGGATGGCACGGGATGGCATGGGACGAAGCCTCCCTCTACCTGGGGCCAGCCGCTGGGCCGCACAGATGCGGCCCGATCATCTCCAGCATCCCTGTCCCAGCAGCTGCTGCTGGCCAGTCCCCAGCAGGCATTTCCTGGTGGCAGCCAGGCTACCTTTACAAATCCCCCCGCTCTCCTTTCAGATCTGCAAGGAGAACTCATTTTCCAACCCATGGCAGCCAGAGCTGACACACGTGGAGCTCCTGAAGGATGCCACCAGCAAGCAGGATGTGCTGGAGCAGCTGGAAGCTCATGCCCCCAGCAAGCAGCAGGCGGGGGCAGCAGGGGGGACAGTCCCACAAGTGCCAGAGGACAAGCCAGGGGCCTTGGCCGAGGAGGAGGAGTGGGAAGAAGGCAGCAACAGAGAGCTGTCCCAAGGGGAAGACACCACCTTCTACAACATCTGGGTCAACCCCTTGGTCCCGGAGCTCTTCCAGGATGACCACACTGGTCCCCAGGAGGGGCCCGGCTGGCCCAGCAGCACAGGCACAGAGGCAGCAGGAGAGGCAGACAGCGACCTGCAGAGCGCGTCTCCTGCCCCCGGCAGGGCTCACGGATCCCGAGCTGGCAGCTTCTGCCCTGGCCAGAGCTCCTGAGGAAGAGGGGCACTGTGCTCCCGGGGCACAAGTGGAGGGCAAGGCACCAGCTTCTCCTGTCTTGGGCGAGCAGGCCGGCGCAGCACAGGCAGAGAGCCAGGAACCTGCCCCGCACAGCCCCGCAGCCTATGAGGCAGCTCTGCGGGAGACAGCCCGGTGCCTCGTGAATGAGGCCCTGGGCAAGCCTTTCACTGGGAGCCGGGGACCCAGGCAGCAGCCGGTGCCACAGCGGGACCTGGCACAAAGCATGGATGTGGCAACGGCAGCAAGGACACCTGCAGCGCCTCAGGACACCGAGTCTCCCTTGGCTGGAGAGCCTCAAGGAGAGGAGCCCCTTGCCTACAGCTCTCCTTCCCCCCACAGGCATGGCCACGCTCCTGCACGCCCAGGCTTCAAGAGCAGCACAGGCAGAGAGCCAGGAACCTGCCCCGCACAGCCCCGCAGCCTATGAGGCAGCTCTGAAGGAGACAGCCCGGTGCCTCGTGAATGAGGCCCTGGACAAGGCTTTCACTGGGAGCCGGGGACACAGCCAGCAGCCAGCGCCACTGCGGGACCGGACACACAGCAGGGCTGTGGCAACAACAGCAAGAACAGACGAGGTCTGGGTGGCCGACAGCAGGGAGGCCCCTGCAGCTCAGCCCACGCCTGATCCCCATGCACACAAAGGCATCGGTGCTGCCAGCAGGACCCCTGTGCCAGCCTCCCTGGGCAGGCACGCGGAGCCTGGGCACTGGGAAAGAGCGGCAGAGCATGACCCCAGCAACGCCGGTGGCGTGCATCAATGGCAGGTCGTTGCAGGTGCACCACAAGGCTGTTGAGGAGCATCTGACCATCCCATCCATCAAGATGGAGCCTCTGGAGGAGCTGGAGAGGAGCTGCCTGGCGCAGCTCAGGAAAGCCACCCTGCAGCAGCAGCAGGATGGCCTAGAGGAGAGTGAGCTCCAGCAGCAGGAGGGCAGGGAGCACCATTCCTCCCTGACGCAGTTGGGGCAGCTCAGCGTCAGACCCAGCCAGGTGAGGGCCAAGGATGGATGGCACGGGATGGCATGGGACGAAGCCTCCCTCTACCTGGGGCCAGCCGCTGGGCCGCACAGATGCAGCCTGATCATCTCCAGCATCCCTGTCCCAGCAGCTGCTGCTGGCCAGTCCCCAGCAGGCATTTCCTGGTGGCAGCCAGGCTACCTTTACAAATCCCCCCCCTCTCCTTTCAGATCTGCAAGGAGAACTCATTTTCCAACCCGTGGCAGCCAGAGCTGACACACGTGGAGCTCCTGAAGGACGCCACCAGCAAGCAGGATGTGCTGGAGCAGCTGGAAGCTCATGCCCCCAGCAAGCAGCAGGCGGGGGCAGCAGGGGGGGACAGTCCCACAAGTGCCAGAGGACAAGCCAGGGGCCTTGGCCGAGGAGGAGGAGTGGAAAGAAGGCAGCAACAGAGAGCTGTCCCAAGGGGAAGACACCACCTTCTACAACATCTGGGTCAACCCCTTGGTCCCGGAGCTCTTCCAGGATGACCACACTGGTCCCCAGGAGGGGCCCAGCTGGCCCAGCAGCACAGGCACAGAGGCAGCAGGAGAGGCAGACAGCGACCTGCAGAGCGCGTCTCCTGCCCCGGCAGGGCTCACGGATCCCGAGCTGGCAGCTTCTGCCCTGGCCAGAGCTCCTGAGGAAGAGGGGCACTGTGCTCCCGGGGCACAAGTGGAGGGCAAGGCACCAGCTTCTCCTGTCTTGGGCGAGCAGGCCGGCGCAGCACAGGCAGAGAGCCAGGAACCTGCCCCGCACAGCCCCGCAGCCTATGAGGCAGCTCTGCGGGAGACAGCCCGGTGCCTCGTGAATGAGGCCCTGGGCAAGCCTTTCACTGGGAGCCGGGGACCCAGGCAGCAGCCGGTGCCACAGCGGGACCTGGCGCAAAGCATGGATGTGGCAACGGCAGCAAGGACACCTGCAGCGCCTCAGGACACCGAGTCTCCCTTGGCTGGAGAGCCTCAAGGAGAGGAGCCCCTTGCCTACAGCTCTCCTTCCCCCACAGGCATGGCCACCCTCCTGCACGCCCAGGCTTCAAGAGCAGCGCAGGCAGAGAGCCAGGAACCTGCCCCGCACAGCCCCGCAGCCTATGAGGCAGCTCTGCGGGAGACAGCCCGGTGCCTCGTGAATGAGGCCCTGGGCAAGGCTTTCACTGCGAGCCAGAGTCCAGGCAGCAGCCGGCACCACAGCAGGACCTGGCACAAAGCACGGGTGTGGCAACGGCAGCAAGAACACCTGCAGCGCCTCAGGACACCGAGTCTCCCTTGGCTGGAGAGCCTCAAGGAGAGGAGCCCCTTGCCTACAGCTCTCCTTCCCCCACAGGCATGGCCGCACTCCCACACCCCCCAGCTCGACGGCGATGGCCCTCCTTCTTCAGGAGGGCGCTCCGGGCTCTGCGCACAGCTTTCCGCTGTACCTGCATCACGGGACAGCAAGAGGAACAGTGCCCCGCTGCCAGCACCATGTGGCTCTCCGAAGATGGCAGCTGGCCCTGAGCCTGCACAGCATCCACAAGGAGTGGCAAGGGGGAGGCACGCGAGGGATGGGTGCATGGATAGCGCCCCAGGCATTCAGCTGCCCTGAGGACATTCTGCTGCCAGCCTCCGCTCGGCTGTGAAAGCTTTCCGAGGCCAATAAAAGATGACAATTTTCCCCCAGTGCTCGTCAGCACCTGTTCCATCTCGGGAGAAAGACAGGCAAGCAGAGCTGGAGAGCCCCTGTGCTCCCTCTTCTCCAGGCTGAGCAGAGCCTACGCCCTTGGCCTCTGCCCGTGCCTCCGGTGCTCCAGCTCCCAACCAGCTGGGGCCTCCGCTGGCCTCGCTCCACCGTGGCTGTGTCTGCCGGGACCCGGGCAGCCCCAGCCCACAGCCAGCACCCAGGCACGGCCTCCCCTGGGCCCAGCGGCGCGGAGGAACCCCTTCCCCACGGTGCCACCCACGCCTTTGCAGCACAGCCCGGGCTGCAGGCCTGTCCTTGCTGCCCAGGCACGCTGCCCACCCCTGTGCGCCTTGGCCTCCGGGGCCTTTCCCACAGCCACTGCTGCTATCCAGCCACCCGGCCCCAGCCGCACCTCTGCCCATCCCCAGGCCAGTGCTTGGCGCTTGCCTTTGCCAGACTTCCTGGGGTCCCCCGGCAGCCCATTCCACTGCTCCAGCCCAAGTCCCTCCCAAGAGCAGCCCAACCACCAGCATCGCCACTGCCACCCCCCAGCGTGGGGACCTCCCCTGGCCTGGCTGGCAGCGCGATCCCTTGCACGCTCCACCTCCGAGGAAAGCCACTGAACAAGAGCAGCCCGTCAGGGACCTCCCCTGTAAGCAGCCGCCAGCCAGGCTTGGGACGCCGAGCGCCACCACCCCTGGCGCCCAACTGACCGGCCAATGTACCACCCACCGCTGGTGCTGGTTGCAGAGCCTCCCCTCTCTGCTCAGGGCCCCGGTCGGGGGGCAATCCCAGAGGGCCTCAAGCCTGTCTGGCACCATTGGCCCCGGGAAGAGCCCCAGCTGGCTCTTCCCAGTCCCCTGCTCCTCCAGCACGTCCCTGGGAACGACATCCAGGAGCGGTTGTTGCAACCACCTTCCCGGGGTCAGAGCAGCCTGGAGGTTCTCCCACCGCTCCTCCTCACCTTTCTGGAAGATGGCTCTGGCAGTTGCTCGGATCGCCAGGAGCCTCCCCAGACCAGCAGGCCCTTCCAGAGAGCAGAGTGTGGCCTCGCACTGGCATGGCACGGCTCCCCTCAGCCCTGCGATGCTCCCCAGCCAGTCACACAGCCATTTGGTAAATGGTTTAATTAATATACTGAAAGGACCACTGGCGGCCCAAGCTGCAGTTCACCTGCTTGGCTGCCCAGTCTCTTGTCTCTCTCTTCAGCAATGGTCAGGCAGATGCCCTTTCCACAGAGAGGAAGAGAGAGAGAGAGAGACAAAAAAGCAACAAAGAACAGGGCAGGGAGGGAGGAATGAAACAACAGGGACAGGGAGCCGGGACAACAAATGATGGGGGGAAGGTGGACAGGTACACAGCACAAACCAAACCACAAAGCTACACACAGTCTGCAGGGCTGTTTCACACTCGCATTTTCTCTATCACAGCTTCTGCACAGCATTTTTTAGCCCTTCTTAAATACGTCATCCCAGAGGCACTATCAGCATTGCTGATGGGCTCAGCTTTGACCAGCAGCAGAGCGGTCTCTGAGCTGGAACTGGCTGCATCCAATGCGGGGGCAACTCCTGGTGTCTTCTCACAGAACCCAGCCCTGCAGCCCCTACCCACCCCAGCTACCAAGACAATACAACAGCCAGCTGCTACGGGACAAAGAGGGGGGATTGAAGAATAGGGAAAGGGAGCCACAGAGAGAGACAGAAGCAGAGCGGAAGAAAAAAAAAAAAAAAATAGCCATGGGCTACAGGCCAGAGAGGAGGAAGGAACCGGGAAGCAGGCCGAGAGAGATGGAGAAGAGCAAAGAATAGCGATGGGCCACAGGGCAGAGAGGGAGGAGTTAAAAAAAGGGGACAGTGAGGTGGACAGAAAGAGACTGAGAAATACCAAAAAACCTCCATGAGCTAAAAGGGCAGAGACAGAGGAACTAAAGGACAGGGAGCCAGACAGAGAGAGAACGGTAAAGGGGAATAAACAGGCTATAGGCCAGAGAGGGAAGAAATTCAAACACAGGGACAGGGACCTGGAATGAGAAAATCTAAGACAGAAAAAGTATATCTAGAATACAGGGCAGAGAGAGAGGAATTTCAAAATAGGGACATGGCGCCAGACAGAGAGAGGTGCGGGGGGTGGGAATTGTGAAGGGCTAAAAGGCAGGCAGGGAGGAAATAAAAAGAATTGGGACAGGAAGACAGACGGACAGGCGGAGAAAGACAAAAAGAGTGACGGGCTGCAGGACAGAGACAGAGGATAAAAAAAAAGCGTGAGGGGGAACAGGGCAGAAGCACAGAAAGAAGAAGATGGAGAGGCAGAATGACAGGGGAAGAGGGAGACTTGGAGAAGGAGAGAGGGAGAGGTACAGGGAAGCGGCAAAAATGACAGCAGTGAGAGAAAGAGAAGGGAGGGGGGACAGGGAGGAGACAGGGATGAGAAGAGAGGCGACAGGGACCAGGTCAATCTCCAACGCAGCTCGCTGCTTGGAGAATTTGACAGTTCAGGTGCATCTTTCTCTGTCTCTCTCTCCCCCTCCCTTCA
>NW_026776396.1:0-36327 GCF_030936135.1 Gavia stellata
TCACCGAAATTGCGAACGTCCGGCGATTGCTCCTACACTAAAGGTGCCAGCCCTGAAAGCTCTTGCTGGTCCTCATCTCCCACTGGTAACCTCTCAAACGAACCACAAACACTTGGCCTCTAAACTTGTTTAGCCTACTAAAACTTCCAACATACACTGCCTCTCCTGCTCAATCTGGCCAGAGGTCAACACCGAAATTGCGAACGTCCGGCGATTGCTTCTACACTAAAGGTGCCAGCCCTGAAAGCTCTTGCTGGTCCTCATCTCCCACTGGTAACCTCTCAAACGAACCACAAACACTTGGCGTCTGAACTTGTTTAGCCTACTAAAACTTCCAACGTACACAGCCTCTCCTGCTCAATCTGGCCAGAGCTCAACATCGAAAATGCGAACGTCCAGCGATTGCTCCTACACTAAAGGTGCCAGCCCTGAAAGCTCTTGCTGGTCCTCATCTCCCACTGGTAACCTCTCAAACGAACCACAAACACTTGGCCTCTGAACTTGTTTAGCCTACTAAAACTTCCAACGTACACAGCCTCTCCTGCTCAATCTGGCCAGAGCTCAACACCGAAATTGCAAACGTCCAGCGATTGCTCCTACACTAAAGGTGCCAGCCCTGAAAGCTCTTGCTGGTCCTCATCTCCCACTGGAAACCTCTCAAACGAACCACAAACACTTGGCCTCTGAACTTGTTTAGCCTACTAAAACTTCCAACGTACACAGCCTCTCCTGCTCAATCTGGCCAGAGCTCAACATCGAAAATGCGAACGTCCAGCGATTGCTCCTACACTAAAGGTGCCAGCCCTGAAAGCTCTTGCTGGTCCTCATCTCCCACTGGTAACCTCTCAAACGAACCACAAACACTTGGCCTCCGAACTTGTTTAGCCTACTAAAACTTCCAACGTACACAGCCTCTCCTGCTCAATCTGGCCAGAGCTCAACACCGAAATTGCAAACGTCCAGCGATTGCTCCTACACTAAACGTGCCAGCCCTGAAAGCTTTTGCTGGTCCTCATCTCCCACTGGTAACCTCTCAAACGAACCACAAACACTTGGCCTCTGAACTTGTTTAGCCTACTAAAACTTCCAACGTACACAGCCTCTCCTGCTCAATCTGGCCAGAGCTCAACACCGAAATTGCGAATGTCCAGCGATTGCTCCTACAGTAAAGGTGCCAGCCCTGAAAGCTCTTGCTGGTCCTCATCTCCCACTGGTAACCTCTCAAACGAACCACAAACACTTGGCCTCTGAACTTGTTTAGCCTACTAAAACTTCCAACGTACACAGCCTCTCCTGCTCAATCTGGCCAGAGCTCAACACCGAAATTGCGAACGTCCAGCGATTGCTCCTACAGTAAAGGTGCCAGCCCTGAAAGCTTTTGCTGGTCCTCATCTCCCACTGGTAGCCTTTCAAACGAACCACAAACACTTGGCCTCTGAACTTGTTTAGGCTACTAAAACTTCCAACGTACACAGCCTCTCCTGCTCAATCTGGCCAGAGCTCAACACCGAAATTGCGAACGTCCAGCGATTGCTCCTACACTAAAGGTGCCAGCCCTGAAAGCTCTTGCTGGTCCTCATCTCCCAGTGGTAACCTCTCAAACGAACCACAAACACTTGGCCTCTGAACTTGTTTAGCCTACTAAAACTTCCAACGTACACAGCCTCTCCTGCTCAATCTGGCCAGAGCTCAACATCGAAAATGCGAACGTCCAGCGATTGCTCCTACACTAAAGGTGCCAGCCCTGAAAGCTCTTGCTGGTCCTCATCTCCCACTGGTAACCTCTCAAACGAACCACAAACACTTGGCCTCTGAACTTGTTTAGCCTACTAAAACTTCCAACATACACTGCCTCTCCTGCTCAATCTGGCCAGAGGTCAACACCGAAATTGCGAACGTCCGGCGATTGCTTCTACAGTAAAGGTGCCAGCCCTGAAAGCTCTTGCTGGTCCTCATCTCCCACTGGTAACCTCTCAAACGAACCACAAACACTTGGCCTCTGAACTTGTTTAGCCTACTAAAACTTCCAACGTTCACAGCCCCTCCTGCTCGATCTGGCCAGAGCTCAACACCGAAATTGCGAACGTCCAGCGATTGCTCCTACACTAAAGGTGCCAGCCCTGAAAGCTCTTGCTGGTCCTCATCTCCCACTGGTAACCTCTCAAACGAACCACAAACACTTGGCCTCTGAACTTGTTTAGACACTCAAAGGTCCAGACGTATCATCGCTTCCTTTCGCTAATTCACATCAGAGCTCAACACCAAAATTGCGAACGTCCAGCGATTGCTCCTACACTAAAGGTGCCAGCCCTGAAAGCTCTTGCTGGTCCTCATCTCCCACTGGTAACCTCTCAAACGAACCACAAACACTTGGCCTCTGAACTTGTTTAGCCTACTAAAACTTCCAACGTACACAGCCTGTCCTGCTCAATCTGGCCAGAGCTCAACATCGAAAATGCGAACGTCCAGCGATTGCTCCTACACTAAAGGTGCCAGCCCTGAAAGCTCTTGCTGGTCCTCATCTCCCACTGGTAACCTCTCAAACGAACCACAAACACTTGGCCTCCGAACTTGTTTAGCCTACTAAAACTTCCAAAGTACACTGCCTCTCCTGCTCAATCTGGCCAGAGCTCAACACCGAAATTGCGAACGTCCAGAGATTGCTCCTACACTAAAGGTGCCAGCCCTGAAAGCTCTTGCTGGTCCTCATCTCCCACTGGTAACCTCTCAAACGAACCACAAACACTTGGCCTCTGAACTTGTTTAGCCTACTAAAACTTCCAACGTACACAGCCTCTCCTGCTCAATCTGGCCAGAGCTCAACATCAAAAATGCGAACGTCCAGCGATTGCTCCTACACTAAAGGTGCCAGCCCTGAAAGCTCTTGCTGGTCCTCATCTCCCACTGGTAACCTCTCAAACGAACCACAAACACTTGGCCTCTGAACTTGTTTAGCCTACTAAAACTTCCAACGTACACAGCCTCTCCTGCTCAATCTGGCCAGAGCTCAACACCGAAATTGCAAACGTCCAGCGATTGCTCCTACACTAAAGGTGCCAGCCCTGAAAGCTCTTGCTGGTCCTCATCTCCCACTGGTAACCTCTCAAACGAACCACAAACACTTTGGCTCTGAACTTGTTTAGCCTACTAAAACTTCCAACATACACTGCCTCTCCTGCTCAATCTGGCCAGAGCTCAACACCGAAATTGCGAACGTCCAGCGATTGCTCCTACACTAAAGGTGCCAGCCCTGAAAGCTCTTGCTGGTCCTCATCTCCCACTGGTAACCTTTCAAACGAACCACAAACACTTGGCCTCTGAACTTGTTTAGCCTACTAAAACTTCCAACGTACACAGCCTCTCCTGCTCAATCTGGCCAGAGATCAACACCAAAATTGCGAACGTCCGGCGATTGCTCCTACACTAAAGGTGCCAGCCCTGAAAGCTCTTGCTGGTCCTCATCTCCCACTGGTAACCTCTCAAACGAACCACAAACACTTGGCCTCTAAACTTGTTTAGCCTACTAAAACTTCCAACATACACTGCCTCTCCTGCTCAATCTGGCCAGAGGTCAACACCGAAATTGCGAACGTCCGGCGATTGCTTCTACAGTAAAGGTGCCAGCCCTGAAAGCTCTTGCTGGTCCTCATCTCCCACTGGTAACCTCTCAAACGAACCACAAACACTTGGGCTCCGAACTTGTTTAGCCTACTAAAACTTCCAACGTACACAGCCTCTCCTGCTCAATCTGGCCAGAGCTCAACACCGAAAATGCGAACGTCCAGCGATTGCTCCTACACTAAAGGTGCCAGCCCTGAAAGCTCTTGCTGGTCCTCATCTCCCACTGGTAACCTCTCAAACGAACCACAAACACTTGGCCTCTGAACTTGTTTAGCCTACTAAAACTTCCAACGTACACAGCCTCTCCTGCTCAATCTGGCCAGAGCTCAACACCGAAATTGCGAACGTCCAGCGATTGCTCCTACACTAAAGGTGCCAGCCCTGAAAGCTCTTGCTGGTCCTCATCTCCCACTGGTAACCTCTCAAACGAACCACAAACACTTGGCCTCTGAACTTGTTTAGCCTACTAAAACTTCCAACGTACACAGCCTCTCCTGCTCGATCTGGCCAGAGCTCAACACCGAAATTGCGAACGTCCAGCGATTGCTCCTACACTAAAGGTGCCAGCCCTGAAAGCTCTTGCTGGTCCTCATCTCCCACTGGTAACCTCTCAAACGAACCACAAACACTTGGCCTCTGAACTTGTTTAGACACTCAAAGGTCCAGACGTATCATCGCTTCCTTTCGCTAATTCACATCAGAGCTCAACACCGAAATTGCGAACGTCCAGCGATTGCTCCTACACTAAAGGTGCCAGCCCTGAAAGCTCTTGCTGGTCCTCATCTCCCACTGGTAACCTCTCAAACGAACCACAAACACTTGGCCTCTAAACTTGTTTAGCCTACTAAAACTTCCAACATACACTGCCTCTCCTGCTCAATCTGGCCAGAGGTCAACACCGAAATTGCGAACGTCCGGCGATTGCTTCTACAGTAAAGGCGCCAGCCCTGAAAGCTCTTGCTGGTCCTCATCTCCCACTGGTAACCTCTCAAACGAACCACAAACACTTGGGCTCCGAACTTGTTTAGCCTACTAAAACTTCCAACGTACACAGCCTCTCCTGCTCAATCTGGCCAGAGCTCAACATCGAAAATGCGAACGTCCAGCGATTGCTCCTACACTAAAGGTGCCAGCCCTGAAAGCTCTTGCTGGTCCTCATCTCCCACTGGTAACCTCTCAAACGAACCACAAACACTTGGCCTCTGAACTTGTTTAGCCTACTAAAACTTCCAACGTACACAGCCTCTCCTGCTCAATCTGGCCAGAGCTCAACACCGAAATTGCAAACGTCCAGCGATTGCTCCTACAGTAAAGGTGCCAGCCCTGAAAGCTCTTGCTGGTCCTCATCTCCCACTGGAAACCTCTCAAACGAACCACAAACACTTGGCCTCTGAACTTGTTTAGCCTACTAAAACTTCCAACGTACACAGCCTCTCCTGCTCAATCTGGCCAGAGCTCAACATCGAAAATGCGAACGTCCAGCGATTGCTCCTACACTAAAGGTGCCAGCCCTGAAAGCTCTTGCTGGTCCTCATCTCCCACTGGTAACCTCTCAAACGAACCACAAACACTTGGCCTCCGAACTTGTTTAGCCTACTAAAACTTCCAACGTACACAGCCTCTCCTGCTCAATCTGGCCAGAGCTCAACACCGAAATTGCAAACGTCCAGCGATTGCTCCTACACTAAACGTGCCAGCCCTGAAAGCTCTTGCTGGTCCTCATCTCCCACTGGTAACCTCTCAAACGAACCACAAACACTTGGCCTCTGAACTTGTTTAGCCTACTAAAACTTCCAACGTACACAGCCTCTCCTGCTCAATCTGGCCAGAGATCAACACCGAAATTGCGAACGTCCGGCGATTGCTCCTACACTAAAGGTGCCAGCCCTGAAAGCTCTTGCTGGTCCTCATCTCCCACTGGTAACCTCTCAAACGAACCACAAACACTTGGCCTCTAAACTTGTTTAGCCTACTAAAACTTCCAACGTACACAGCCTCTCCTGCTCAATCTGGCCAGAGCTCAACACCGAAATTGCGAACGTCCAGCGATTGCTCCTACACTAAAGGTGCCAGCCCTGAAAGCTCTTGCTGGTCCTCATCTCCCACTGGTAACCTCTCAAACGAACCACAAACACTTGGCCTCTGAACTTGTTTAGCCTACTAAAACTTCCAACGTACACAGCCTCTCCTGCTCAATCTGGCCAGAGCTCAACACCGAAATTGCGAATGTCCAGCGATTGCTCCTACAGTAAAGGTGCCAGCCCTGAAAGCTCTTGCTGGTCCTCATCTCCCACTGGTAACCTCTCAAACGAACCACAAACACTTGGCCTCTGAACTTGTTTAGCCTACTAAAACTTCCAACGTACACAGCCTCTCCTCCTCAATCTGGCCAGAGCTCAACACCGAAAATGCGAACGTCCAGCGATTGCTCCTACACTAAAGGTGCCAGCCCTGAAAGCTCTTGCTGGTCCTCATCTCCCACTGGTAACCTCTCAAACGAACCACAAACACTTGGCCTCTCCAACGTACACTGCCTCTCCTGCTCAATCTGGCCAGAGGTCAACACCGAAATTGCGAACGTCCGGCGATTGCTTCTACAGTAAAGGTGCCAGCCCTGAAAGCTCTTGCTGGTCCTCATCTCCCACTGGTAACCTCTCAAACGAACCACAAACACTTGGCCTCTGAACTTGTTTAGCCTACTAAAACTTCCAACGTACACAGCCCCTCCTGCTCGATCTGGCCAGAGCTCAACACCGAAATTGCGAACGTCCAGCGATTGCTCCTACACTAAAGGTGCCAGCCCTGAAAGCTCTTGCTGGTCCTCATCTCCCACTGGTAACCTCTCAAACGAACCACAAACACTTGGCCTCTGAACTTGTTTAGACACTCAAAGGTCCAGACGTATCATCGCTTCCTTTCGCTAATTCACATCAGAGCTCAACACCGAAATTGCGAACGTCCAGCGATTGCTCCTACACTAAAGGTGCCAGCCCTGAAAGCTCTTGCTGGTCCTCATCTCCCACTGGTAACCTCTCAAACGAACCACAAACACTTGGCCTCTGAACTTGTTTAGCCTACTAAAACTTCCAACGTACACAGCCTGTCCTGCTCAATCTGGCCAGAGCTCAACATCGAAAATGCGAACGTCCAGCGATTGCTCCTACACTAAAGGTGCCAGCCCTGAAAGCTCTTGCTGGTCCTCATCTCCCACTGGTAACCTCTCAAACGAACCACAAACACTTGGCCTCTGAACTTGTTTAGCCTACTAAAACTTCCAACGTACACTGCCTCTCCTGCTCAATCTGGCCAGAGCTCAACATCGAAAATGCGAACGTCCAGCGATTGCTCCTACACTAAAGGTGCCAGCCCTGAAAGCTCTTGCTGGTCCTCATCTCCCACTGGTAACCTCTCAAACGAACCACAAACACTTGGCCTCTGAACTTGTTTAGCCTACTAAAACTTCCAACGTACACAGCCTCTCCTGCTCAATCTGGCCAGAGCTCAACACCGAAATTGCAAACGTCCAGCGATTGCTCCTACACTAAAGGTGCCAGCCCTGAAAGCTCTTGCTGGTCCTCATCTCCCACTGGTAACCTCTCAAACGAACCACAAACACTTGGCCTCTGAACTTGTTTAGCCTACTAAAACTTCCAACGTACACAGCCTCTCCTGCTCAATCTGGCCAGAGCTCAACATCGAAAATGCGAACGTCCAGCGATTGCTCCTACACTAAAGGTGCCAGCCCTGAAAGCTCTTGCTGGTCCTCATCTCCCACTGGTAACCTCTCAAACGAACCACAAACACTTGGCCTCCGAACTTGTTTAGCCTACTAAAACTTCCAACGTACACAGCCTCTCCTGCTCAATCTGGCCAGAGCTCAACACCGAAATTGCAAACGTCCAGCGATTGCTCCTACACTAAACGTGCCAGCCCTGAAAGCTTTTGCTGGTCCTCATCTCCCACTGGTAACCTCTCAAACGAACCACAAACACTTGGCCTCTGAACTTGTTTAGCCTACTAAAACTTCCAACGTACACAGCCTCTCCTGCTCAATCTGGCCAGAGATCAACACCGAAATTGCGAACGTCCGGCGATTGCTCCTACACTAAAGGTGCCAGCCCTGAAAGCTCTTGCTGGTCCTCATCTCCCACTGGTAACCTCTCAAACGAACCACAAACACTTGGCCTCTGAACTTGTTTAGCCTACTAAAACTTCCAACGTACACAGCCCCTCCTGCTCGATCTGGCCAGAGCTCAACACCGAAATTGCGAACGTCCAGCGATTGCTCCTACACTAAAGGTGCCAGCCCTGAAAGCTCTTGCTGGTCCTCATCTCCCACTGGTAACCTCTCAAACGAACCACAAACACTTGGCCTCTGAACTTGTTTAGACACTCAAAGGTCCAGACGTATCATCGCTTCCTTTCGCTAATTCACATCAGAGCTCAACACCAAAATTGCGAACGTCCAGCGATTGCTCCTACACTAAAGGTGCCAGCCCTGAAAGCTCTTGCTGGTCCTCATCTCCCACTGGTAACCTCTCAAACGAACCACAAACACTTGGCCTCTGAACTTGTTTAGCCTACTAAAACTTCCAACGTACACAGCCTGTCCTGCTCAATCTGGCCAGAGCTCAACATCGAAAATGCGAACGTCCAGCGATTGCTCCTACACTAAAGGTGCCAGCCCTGAAAGCTCTTGCTGGTCCTCATCTCCCACTGGTAACCTCTCAAACGAACCACAAACACTTGGCCTCCGAACTTGTTTAGCCTACTAAAACTTCCAACGTACACTGCCTCTCCTGCTCAATCTGGCCAGAGCTCAACACCGAAATTGCGAACGTCCAGAGATTGCTCCTACACTAAAGGTGCCAGCCCTGAAAGCTCTTGCTGGTCCTCATCTCCCACTGGTAACCTCTCAAACGAACCACAAACACTTGGCCTCTGAACTTGTTTAGCCTACTAAAACTTCCAACGTACACAGCCTCTCCTGCTCAATCTGGCCAGAGCTCAACATCAAAAATGCGAACGTCCAGCGATTGCTCCTACACTAAAGGTGCCAGCCCTGAAAGCTCTTGCTGGTCCTCATCTCCCACTGGTAACCTCTCAAACGAACCACAAACACTTGGCCTCTGAACTTGTTTAGCCTACTAAAACTTCCAACGTACACAGCCTCTCCTGCTCAATCTGGCCAGAGCTCAACACCGAAATTGCAAACGTCCAGCGATTGCTCCTACACTAAAGGTGCCAGCCCTGAAAGCTCTTGCTGGTCCTCATCTCCCACTGGTAACCTCTCAAACGAACCACAAACACTTTGGCTCTGAACTTGTTTAGCCTACTAAAACTTCCAACATACACTGCCTCTCCTGCTCAATCTGGCCAGAGCTCAACACCGAAATTGCGAATGTCCAGCGATTGCTCCTACAGTAAAGGTGCCAGCCCTGAAAGCTCTTGCTGGTCCTCATCTCCCACTGGTAACCTTTCAAACGAACCACAAACACTTGGCCTCTGAACTTGTTTAGCCTACTAAAACTTCCAACGTACACAGCCTCTCCTGCTCAATCTGGCCAGAGATCAACACCAAAATTGCGAACGTCCGGCGATTGCTCCTACACTAAAGGTGCCAGCCCTGAAAGCTCTTGCTGGTCCTCATCTCCCACTGGTAACCTCTCAAACGAACCACAAACACTTGGCCTCTAAACTTGTTTAGCCTACTAAAACTTCCAACATACACTGCCTCTCCTGCTCAATCTGGCCAGAGGTCAACACCGAAATTGCGAACGTCCGGCGATTGCTTCTACAGTAAAGGTGCCAGCCCTGAAAGCTCTTGCTGGTCCTCATCTCCCACTGGTAACCTCTCAAACGAACCACAAACACTTGGGCTCCGAACTTGTTTAGCCTACTAAAACTTCCAACGTACACAGCCTCTCCTGCTCAATCTGGCCAGAGATCAACACCGAAAATGCGAACGTCCAGCGATTGCTCCTACACTAAAGGTGCCAGCCCTGAAAGCTCTTGCTGGTCCTCATCTCCCACTGGTAACCTCTCAAACGAACCACAAACACTTGGCCTCTGAACTTGTTTAGCCTACTAAAACTTCCAACGTACACAGCCTCTCCTGCTCAATCTGGCCAGAGCTCAACACCGAAATTGCAAACGTCCAGCGATTGCTCCTACACTAAAGGTGCCAGCCCTGAAAGCTCTTGCTGGTCCTCATCTCCCACTGGAAACCTCTCAAACGAACCACAAACACTTGGCCTCTCAACTTGTTTAGCCTACTAAAACTTCCAACGTACACAGCCTCTCCTGCTCAATCTGGCCAGAGCTCAACATCGAAAATGCGAACGTCCAGCGATTGCTCCTACACTAAAGGTGCCAGCCCTGAAAGCTCTTGCTGGTCCTCATCTCCCACTGGTAACCTCTCAAACGAACCACAAACACTTGGCCTCCGAACTTGTTTAGCCTACTAAAACTTGCAACGTACACAGCCTCTCCTGCTCAATCTGGCCAGAGCTCAACACCGAAATTGCAAACGTCCAGCGATTGCTCCTACACTAAAGGTGCCAGCCCTGAAAGCTTTTGCTGGTCCTCATCTCCCACTGGTAACCTCTCAAACGAACCACAAACACTTGGCCTCTGAACTTGTTTAGCCTACTAAAACTTCCAACGTACACAGCCTCTCCTGCTCAATCTGGCCAGAGATCAACACCGAAATTGCGAACGTCCGGCGATTGCTCCTACACTAAAGGTGCCAGCCCTGAAAGCTCTTGCTGGTCCTCATCTCCCACTGGTAACCTCTCAAACGAACCACAAACACTTGGCCTCTAAACTTGTTTAGCCTACTAAAACTTCCAACGTACACAGCCTCTCCTGCTCAATCTGGCCAGAGCTCAACATCGAAAATGCGAACGTCCAGCGATTGCTCCTACACTAAAGGTGCCAGCCCTGAAAGCTCTTGCTGGTCCTCATCTCCCACTGGTAACCTCTCAAACGAACCACAAACACTTGGCCTCTGAACTTGTTTAGCCTACTAAAACTTCCAACGTACACAGCCTCTCCTGCTCAATCTGGCCAGAGCTCAACACCGAAATTGCGAACGTCCAGCGATTGCTCCTACAGTAAAGGTGCCAGCCCTGAAAGCTCTTGCTGGTCCTCATCTCCCACTGGTAACCTCTCAAACGAACCACAAACACTTGGCCTCTGAACTTGTTTAGCCTACTAAAACTTCCAACGTACACAGCCTCTCCTGCTCGATCTGGCCAGAGCTCAACACCGAAATTGCGAACGTCCAGCGATTGCTCCTACAGTAAAGGTGCCAGCCCTGAAAGCTTTTGCTGGTCCTCATCTCCCACTGGTAACCTCTCAAACGAACCACAAACACTTGGCCTCTGAACTTGTTTAGCCTACTAAAACTTCCAACGTACACAGCCTCTCCTGCTCAATCTGGCCAGAGCTCAACACCGAAATTGCGAACGTCCAGCGATTGCTCCTACACTAAAGGTGCCAGCCCTGAAAGCTCTTGCTGGTCCTCATCTCCCACTGGTAACCTCTCAAACGAACCACAAACACTTGGCCTCTGAACTTGTTTAGCCTACTAAAACTTCCAACGTACACAGCCTCTCCTGCTCAATCTGGCCAGAGCTCAACATCGAAAATGCGAACGTCCAGCGATTGCTCCTACACTAAAGGTGCCAGCCCTGAAAGCTCTTGCTGGTCCTCATCTCCCACTGGTAACCTCTCAAACGAACCACAAACACTTGGCCTCTCCAACATACACTGCCTCTCCTGCTCAATCTGGCCAGAGGTCAACACCGAAATTGCGAACGTCCGGCGATTGCTTCTACAGTAAAGGTGCCAGCCCTGAAAGCTCTTGCTGGTCCTCATCTCCCACTGGTAACCTCTCAAACGAACCACAAACACTTGGCCTCTGAACTTGTTTAGCCTACTAAAACTTCCAACGTACACAGCCCCTCCTGCTCGATCTGGCCAGAGCTCAACACCGAAATTGCGAACGTCCAGCGATTGCTCCTACACTAAAGGTGCCAGCCCTGAAAGCTCTTGCTGGTCCTCATCTCCCACTGGTAACCTCTCAAACGAACCACAAACACTTGGCCTCTGAACTTGTTTAGACACTCAAAGGTCCAGACGTATCATCGCTTCCTTTCGCTAATTCACATCAGAGCTCAACACCGAAATTGCGAACGTCCAGCGATTGCTCCTACACTAAAGGTGCCAGCCCTGAAAGCTCTTGCTGGTCCTCATCTCCCACTGGTAACCTCTCAAACGAACCACAAACACTTGGCCTCTGAACTTGTTTAGCCTACTAAAACTTCCAACGTACACAGCCTGTCCTGCTCAATCTGGCCAGAGCTCAACATCGAAAATGCGAACGTCCAGCGATTGCTCCTACACTAAAGGTGCCAGCCCTGAAAGCTCTTGCTGGTCCTCATCTCCCACTGGTAACCTCTCAAACGAACCACAAACACTTGGCCTCTGAACTTGTTTAGCCTACTAAAACTTCCAACGTACACTGCCTCTCCTGCTCAATCTGGCCAGAGCTCAACACCGAAATTGCGAACGTCCAGCGATTGCTCCTACACTAAAGGTGCCAGCCCTGAAAGCTCTTGCTGGTCCTCATCTCCCACTGGTAACCTCTCAAACGAACCACAAACACTTGGCCTCTGAACTTGTTTAGCCTACTAAAACTTCCAACGTACACAGCCTCTCCTGCTCAATCTGGCCAGAGATCAACACCGAAATTGCGAACGTCCGGCGATTGCTCCTACACTAAAGGTGCCAGCCCTGAAAGCTCTTGCTGGTCCTCATCTCCCACTGGTAACCTCTCAAACGAACCACAAACACTTGGCCTCTAAACTTGTTTAGCCTACTAAAACTTCCAACATACACTGCCTCTCCTGCTCAATCTGGCCAGAGGTCAACACCGAAATTGCGAACGTCCGGCGATTGCTTCTACAGTAAAGGTGCCAGCCCTGAAAGCTCTTGCTGGTCCTCATCTCCCACTGGTAACCTCTCAAACGAACCACAAACACTTGGGCTCCGAACTTGTTTAGCCTACTAAAACTTCCAACGTACACAGCCTCTCCTGCTCAATCTGGCCAGAGCTCAACATCGAAAATGCGAACGTCCAGCGATTGCTCCTACACTAAAGGTGCCAGCCCTGAAAGCTCTTGCTGGTCCTCATCTCCCACTGGTAACCTCTCAAACGAACCACAAACACTTGGCCTCTGAACTTGTTTAGCCTACTAAAACTTCCAACGTACACAGCCTCTCCTGCTCAATCTGGCCAGAGCTCAACACCGAAATTGCAAACGTCCAGCGATTGCTCCTACAGTAAAGGTGCCAGCCCTGAAAGCTCTTGCTGGTCCTCATCTCCCACTGGAAACCTCTCAAACGAACCACAAACACTTGGCCTCTGAACTTGTTTAGCCTACTAAAACTTCCAACGTACACAGCCTCTCCTGCTCAATCTGGCCAGAGCTCAACATCGAAAATGCGAACGTCCAGCGATTGCTCCTACACTAAAGGTGCCAGCCCTGAAAGCTCTTGCTGGTCCTCATCTCCCACTGGTAACCTCTCAAACGAACCACAAACACTTGGCCTCCGAACTTGTTTAGCCTACTAAAACTTCCAACGTACACAGCCTCTCCTGCTCAATCTGGCCAGAGCTCAACACCGAAATTGCAAACGTCCAGCGATTGCTCCTACACTAAACGTGCCAGCCCTGAAAGCTTTTGCTGGTCCTCATCTCCCACTGGTAACCTCTCAAACGAACCACAAACACTTGGCCTCTGAACTTGTTTAGCCTACTAAAACTTCCAACGTACACAGCCTCTCCTGCTCAATCTGGCCAGAGATCAACACCGAAATTGCGAACGTCCGGCGATTGCTCCTACACTAAAGGTGCCAGCCCTGAAAGCTCTTGCTGGTCCTCATCTCCCACTGGTAACCTCTCAAACGAACCACAAACACTTGGCCTCTAAACTTGTTTAGCCTACTAAAACTTCCAACGTACACAGCCTCTCCTGCTCAATCTGGCCAGAGCTCAACACCGAAATTGCGAACGTCCAGCGATTGCTCCTACACTAAAGGTGCCAGCCCTGAAAGCTCTTGCTGGTCCTCATCTCCCACTGGTAACCTCTCAAACGAACCACAAACACTTGGCCTCTGAACTTGTTTAGCCTACTAAAACTTCCAACGTACACAGCCTCTCCTGCTCAATCTGGCCAGAGCTCAACACCGAAATTGCGAATGTCCAGCGATTGCTCCTACAGTAAAGGTGCCAGCCCTGAAAGCTCTTGCTGGTCCTCATCTCCCACTGGTAACCTCTCAAACGAACCACAAACACTTGGCCTCTGAACTTGTTTAGCCTACTAAAACTTCCAACGTACACAGCCTCTCCTGCTCAATCTGGCCAGAGCTCAACACCGAAAATGCGAACGTCCAGCGATTGCTCCTACACTAAAGGTGCCAGCCCTGAAAGCTCTTGCTGGTCCTCATCTCCCACTGGTAACCTCTCAAACGAACCACAAACACTTGGCCTCTCCAACATACACTGCCTCTCCTGCTCAATCTGGCCAGAGGTCAACACCGAAATTGCGAACGTCCGGCGATTGCTTCTACAGTAAAGGTGCCAGCCCTGAAAGCTCTTGCTGGTCCTCATCTCCCACTGGTAACCTCTCAAACGAACCACAAACACTTGGCCTCTGAACTTGTTTAGCCTACTAAAACTTCCAACGTACACAGCCCCTCCTGCTCGATCTGGCCAGAGCTCAACACCGAAATTGCGAACGTCCAGCGATTGCTCCTACACTAAAGGTGCCAGCCCTGAAAGCTCTTGCTGGTCCTCATCTCCCACTGGTAACCTCTCAAACGAACCACAAACACTTGGCCTCTGAACTTGTTTAGACACTCAAAGGTCCAGACGTATCATCGCTTCCTTTCGCTAATTCACATCAGAGCTCAACACCGAAATTGCGAACGTCCAGCGATTGCTCCTACACTAAAGGTGCCAGCCCTGAAAGCTCTTGCTGGTCCTCATCTCCCACTGGTAACCTCTCAAACGAACCACAAACACTTGGCCTCTGAACTTGTTTAGCCTACTAAAACTTCCAACGTACACAGCCTGTCCTGCTCAATCTGGCCAGAGCTCAACATCGAAAATGCGAACGTCCAGCGATTGCTCCTACACTAAAGGTGCCAGCCCTGAAAGCTCTTGCTGGTCCTCATCTCCCACTGGTAACCTCTCAAACGAACCACAAACACTTGGCCTCTGAACTTGTTTAGCCTACTAAAACTTCCAACGTACACTGCCTCTCCTGCTCAATCTGGCCAGAGCTCAACATCGAAAATGCGAACGTCCAGCGATTGCTCCTACACTAAAGGTGCCAGCCCTGAAAGCTCTTGCTGGTCCTCATCTCCCACTGGTAACCTCTCAAACGAACCACAAACACTTGGCCTCTGAACTTGTTTAGCCTACTAAAACTTCCAACGTACACAGCCTCTCCTGCTCAATCTGGCCAGAGCTCAACACCGAAATTGCAAACGTCCAGCGATTGCTCCTACACTAAAGGTGCCAGCCCTGAAAGCTCTTGCTGGTCCTCATCTCCCACTGGAAACCTCTCAAACGAACCACAAACACTTGGCCTCTGAACTTGTTTAGCCTACTAAAACTTCCAACGTACACAGCCTCTCCTGCTCAATCTGGCCAGAGCTCAACATCGAAAATGCGAACGTCCAGCGATTGCTCCTACACTAAAGGTGCCAGCCCTGAAAGCTCTTGCTGGTCCTCATCTCCCACTGGTAACCTCTCAAACGAACCACAAACACTTGGCCTCCGAACTTGTTTAGCCTACTAAAACTTCCAACGTACACAGCCTCTCCTGCTCAATCTGGCCAGAGCTCAACACCGAAATTGCAAACGTCCAGCGATTGCTCCTACACTAAACGTGCCAGCCCTGAAAGCTTTTGCTGGTCCTCATCTCCCACTGGTAACCTCTCAAACGAACCACAAACACTTGGCCTCTGAACTTGTTTAGCCTACTAAAACTTCCAACGTACACAGCCTCTCCTGCTCAATCTGGCCAGAGATCAACACCGAAATTGCGAACGTCCGGCGATTGCTCCTACACTAAAGGTGCCAGCCCTGAAAGCTCTTGCTGGTCCTCATCTCCCACTGGTAACCTCTCAAACGAACCACAAACACTTGGCCTCTGAACTTGTTTAGCCTACTAAAACTTCCAACGTACACAGCCTCTCCTGCTCAATCTGGCCAGAGCTCAACATCGAAAATGCGAACGTCCAGCGATTGCTCCTACACTAAAGGTGCCAGCCCTGAAAGCTCTTGCTGGTCCTCATCTCCCACTGGTAACCTCTCAAACGAACCACAAACACTTGGCCTCTGAACTTGTTTAGCCTACTAAAACTTCCAACGTACACAGCCTCTCCTGCTCAATCTGGCCAGAGCTCAACACCGAAATTGCGAATGTCCAGCGATTGCTCCTACAGTAAAGGTGCCAGCCCTGAAAGCTCTTGCTGGTCCTCATCTCCCACTGGTAACCTCTCAAACGAACCACAAACACTTGGCCTCTGAACTTGTTTAGCCTACTAAAACTTCCAACGTACACAGCCTCTCCTGCTCAATCTGGCCAGAGCTCAACACCGAAATTGCGAACGTCCAGCGATTGCTCCTACAGTAAAGGTGCCAGCCCTGAAAGCTTTTGCTGGTCCTCATCTCCCACTGGTAGCCTTTCAAACGAACCACAAACACTTGGCCTCTGAACTTGTTTAGGCTACTAAAACTTCCAACGTACACAGCCTCTCCTGCTCAATCTGGCCAGAGATCAACACCGAAATTGCGAACGTCCAGCGATTGCTCCTACACTAAAGGTGCCAGCCCTGAAAGCTCTTGCTGGTCCTCATCTCCCACTGGTAACCTCTCAAACGAACCACAAACACTTGGCCTCTAAACTTGTTTAGCCTACTAAAACTTCCAACGTACACAGCCCCTCCTGCTCGATCTGGCCAGAGCTCAACACCGAAATTGCGAACGTCCAGCGATTGCTCCTACACTAAAGGTGCCAGCCCTGAAAGCTCTTGCTGGTCCTCATCTCCCACTGGTAACCTCTCAAACGAACCACAAACACTTGGCCTCTGAACTTGTTTAGACACTCAAAGGTCCAGACGTATCATCGCTTCCTTTAGCTAATTCACATCAGAGCTCAACACCGAAATTGCGAACGTCCAGCGATTGCTCCTACACTAAAGGTGCCAGCCCTGAAAGCTCTTGCTGGTCCTCATCTCCCACTGGTAACCTCTCAAACGAACCACAAACACTTGGCCTCTGAACTTGTTTAGCCTACTAAAACTTCCAACGTACACAGCCTCTCCTGCTCAATCTGGCCAGAGCTCAACATCGAAAATGCGAACGTCCAGCGATTGCTCCTACACTAAAGGTGCCAGCCCTGAAAGCTCTTGCTGGTCCTCATCTCCCACTGGTAACCTCTCAAACGAACCACAAACACTTGGCCTCTGAACTTGTTTAGCCTACTAAAACTTCCAACGTACACAGCCTCTCCTGCTCAATCTGGCCAGAGCTCAACACCGAAATTGCGAACGTCCAGCGATTGCTCCTACACTAAAGGTGCCAGCCCTGAAAGCTCTTGCTGGTCCTCATCTCCCACTGGTAACCTCTCAAACGAACCACAAACACTTGGCCTCTGAACTTGTTTAGCCTACTAAAACTTCCAACGTACACAGCCTCTCCTGCTCAATCTGGCCAGAGCTCAACATCAAAAATGCGAACGTCCAGCGATTGCTCCTACACTAAAGGTGCCAGCCCTGAAAGCTCTTGCTGGTCCTCATCTCCCACTGGTAACCTCTCAAACGAACCACAAACACTTGGCCTCTGAACTTGTTTAGCCTACTAAAACTTCCAACGTACACAGCCTCTCCTGCTCAATCTGGCCAGAGCTCAACACCGAAATTGCAAACGTCCAGCGATTGCTCCTACACTAAAGGTGCCAGCCCTGAAAGCTCTTGCTGGTCCTCATCTCCCACTGGTAACCTCTCAAACGAACCACAAACACTTTGGCTCTGAACTTGTTTAGCCTACTAAAACTTCCAACATACACTGCCTCTCCTGCTCAATCTGGCCAGAGCTCAACACCGATGTTGTGAACGTCCAGCGATTGCTCCTACACTAAAGGTGCCAGCCCTGAAAGCTCTTGTGGTCCTCATCTCCCACTGGTAACCTTTCAAACGAACCACAAACACTTGGCCTCTGAACTTGTTTAGCCTACTAAAACTTCCAACGTACACAGCCTCTCCTGCTCAATCTGGCCAGAGCTCAACACCGAAATTGCGAACGTCCGGCGATTGCTCCTACACTAAAGGTGCCAGCCCTGAAAGCTCTTGCTGGTCCTCATCTCCCACTGGTAACCTCTCAAACGAACCACAAACACTTGGCCTCCGAACTTGTTTAGCCTACTAAAACTTGCAACGTACACAGCCTCTCCTGCTCAATCTGGCCAGAGCTCAACACCGAAATTGCAAACGTCCAGCGATTGCTCCTACACTAAAGGTGCCAGCCCTGAAAGCTTTTGCTGGTCCTCATCTCCCACTGGTAACCTCTCAAACGAACCACAAACACTTGGCCTCTGAACTTGTTTAGCCTACTAAAACTTCCAACGTACACAGCCTCTCCTGCTCAATCTGGCCAGAGATCAACACCGAAATTGCGAACGTCCGGCGATTGCTCCTACACTAAAGGTGCCAGCCCTGAAAGCTCTTGCTGGTCCTCATCTCCCACTGGTAACCTCTCAAACGAACCACAAACACTTGGCCTCTAAACTTGTTTAGCCTACTAAAACTTCCAACGTACACAGCCTCTCCTGCTCAATCTGGCCAGAGCTCAACACCGAAATTGCGAACGTCCAGCGATTGCTCCTACACTAAAGGTGCCAGCCCTGAAAGCTCTTGCTGGTCCTCATCTCCCACTGGTAACCTCTCAAACGAACCACAAACACTTGGCCTCTGAACTTGTTTAGCCTACTAAAACTTCCAACGTACACAGCCTCTCCTGCTCAATCTGGCCAGAGCTCAACATCGAAAATGCGAACGTCCAGCGATTGCTCCTACACTAAAGGTGCCAGCCCTGAAAGCTCTTGCTGGTCCTCATCTCCCACTGGTAACCTCTCAAACGAACCACAAACACTTGGCCTCTGAACTTGTTTAGCCTACTAAAACTTCCAACGTACACAGCCTCTCCTGCTCAATCTGGCCAGAGCTCAACACCGAAATTGCAAACGTCCAGCGATTGCTCCTACACTAAAGGTGCCAGCCCTGAAAGCTCTTGCTGGTCCTCATCTCCCACTGGTAACCTCTCAAACGAACCACAAACACTTGGCCTCTGAACTTGTTTAGCCTACTAAAACTTCCAACGTACACAGCCTCTCCTGCTCAATCTGGCCAGAGCTCAACATCAAAAATGCGAACGTCCAGCGATTGCTCCTACACTAAAGGTGCCAGCCCTGAAAGCTCTTGCTGGTCCTCATCTCCCACTGGTAACCTCTCAAACGAACCACAAACACTTGGCCTCTGAACTTGTTTAGCCTACTAAAACTTCAACGTACACAGCCTCTCCTGCTCAATCTGGCCAGAGCTCAACACCGAAATTGCAAACGTCCAGCGATTGCTCCTACACTAAAGGTGCCAGCCCTGAAAGCTCTTGCTGGTCCTCATCTCCCACTGGTAACCTCTCAAACGAACCACAAACACTTGGCCTCTGAACTTGTTTAGCCTACTAAAACTTCCAACATACACTGCCTCTCCTGCTCAATCTGGCCAGAGCTCAACACCGATGTTGTGAACGTCCAGCGATTGCTCCTACACTAAAGGTGCCAGCCCTGAAAGCTCTTGCTGGTCCTCATCTCCCACTGGTAACCTTTCAAACGAACCACAAACACTTGGCCTCTGAACTTGTTTAGCCTACTAAAACTTCCAACGTACACAGCCTCTCCTGCTCAATCTGGCCAGAGCTCAACACCGAAATTGCGAACGTCCGGCGATTGCTCCTACACTAAAGGTGCCAGCCCTGAAAGCTCTTGCTGGTCCTCATCTCCCACTGGTAACCTCTCAAACGAACCACAAACACTTGGCCTCTGAACTTGTTTAGCCTACTAAAACTTCCAACGTACACAGCCTCTCCTGCTCAATCTGGCCAGAGCTCAACACCGAAATTGCAAACGTCCAGCGATTGCTCCTACACTAAAGGTGCCAGCCCTGAAAGCTCTTGCTGGTCCTCATCTCCCACTGGAAACCTCTCAAACGAACCACAAACACTTGGCCTCTGAACTTGTTTAGCCTACTAAAACTTCCAACGTACACAGCCTCTCCTGCTCAATCTGGCCAGAGCTCAACATCGAAAATGCGAACGTCCAGCGATTGCTCCTACACTAAAGGTGCCAGCCCTGAAAGCTCTTGCTGGTCCTCATCTCCCACTGGTAACCTCTCAAACGAACCACAAACACTTGGCCTCCGAACTTGTTTAGCCTACTAAAACTTGCAACGTACACAGCCTCTCCTGCTCAATCTGGCCAGAGCTCAACACCGAAATTGCAAACGTCCAGCGATTGCTCCTACACTAAAGGTGCCAGCCCTGAAAGCTTTTGCTGGTCCTCATCTCCCACTGGTAACCTCTCAAACGAACCACAAACACTTGGCCTCTGAACTTGTTTAGCCTACTAAAACTTCCAACGTACACAGCCTCTCCTGCTCAATCTGGCCAGAGATCAACACCGAAATTGCGAACGTCCGGCGATTGCTCCTACACTAAAGGTGCCAGCCCTGAAAGCTCTTGCTGGTCCTCATCTCCCACTGGTAACCTCTCAAACGAACCACAAACACTTGGCCTCTAAACTTGTTTAGCCTACTAAAACTTCCAACGTACACAGCCTCTCCTGCTCAATCTGGCCAGAGCTCAACATCGAAAATGCGAACGTCCAGCGATTGCTCCTACACTAAAGGTGCCAGCCCTGAAAGCTCTTGCTGGTCCTCATCTCCCACTGGTAACCTCTCAAACGAACCACAAACACTTGGCCTCTGAACTTGTTTAGCCTACTAAAACTTCCAACGTACACAGCCTCTCCTGCTCAATCTGGCCAGAGCTCAACACCGAAATTGCGAACGTCCAGCGATTGCTCCTACACTAAAGGTGCCAGCCCTGAAAGCTCTTGCTGGTCCTCATCTCCCACTGGTAACCTCTCAAACGAACCACAAACACTTGGCCTCTGAACTTGTTTAGCCTACTAAAACTTCCAACGTACACAGCCTCTCCTGCTCGATCTGGCCAGAGCTCAACACCGAAATTGCGAACGTCCAGCGATTGCTCCTACAGTAAAGGTGCCAGCCCTGAAAGCTCTTGCTGGTCCTCATCTCCCACTGGTAGCCTTTCAAACGAACCACAAACACTTGGCCTCTGAACTTGTTTAGGCTACTAAAACTTCCAACGTACACAGCCTCTCCTGCTCAATCTGGCCAGAGCTCAACACCGAAATTGCGAACGTCCAGCGATTGCTCCTACACTAAAGGTGCCAGCCCTGAAAGCTCTTGCTGGTCCTCATCTCCCACTGGTAACCTCTCAAACGAACCACAAACACTTGGCCTCTGAACTTGTTTAGCCTACTAAAACTTCCAACGTACACAGCCTCTCCTGCTCAATCTGGCCAGAGCTCAACATCGAAAATGCGAACGTCCAGCGATTGCTCCTACACTAAAGGTGCCAGCCCTGAAAGCTCTTGCTGGTCCTCATCTCCCACTGGTAACCTCTCAAACGAACCACAAACACTTGGCCTCTGAACTTGTTTAGCCTACTAAAACTTCCAACGTACACAGCCTCTCCTGCTCAATCTGGCCAGAGCTCAACACCGAAATTGCAAACGTCCAGCGATTGCTCCTACACTAAAGGTGCCAGCCCTGAAAGCTCTTGCTGGTCCTCATCTCCCACTGGTAACCTCTCAAACGAACCACAAACACTTTGGCTCTGAACTTGTTTAGCCTACTAAAACTTCCAACATACACTGCCTCTCCTGCTCAATCTGGCCAGAGCTCAACACCGAAATTGCGAACGTCCAGCGATTGCTCCTACACTAAAGGTGCCAGCCCTGAAAGCTCTTGCTGGTCCTCATCTCCCACTGGTAACCTTTCAAACGAACCACAAACACTTGGCCTCTGAACTTGTTTAGCCTACTAAAACTTCCAACGTACACAGCCTCTCCTGCTCAATCTGGCCAGAGATCAACACCGAAATTGCGAACGTCCGGCGATTGCTCCTACACTAAAGGTGCCAGCCCTGAAAGCTCTTGCTGGTCCTCATCTCCCACTGGTAACCTCTCAAACGAACCACAAACACTTGGCCTCTGAACTTGTTTAGCCTACTAAAACTTCCAACGTACACAGCCTCTCCTGCTCAATCTGGCCAGAGCTCAACACCGAAATTGCAAACGTCCAGCGATTGCTCCTACACTAAAGGTGCCAGCCCTGAAAGCTCTTGCTGGTCCTCATCTCCCACTGGAAACCTCTCAAACGAACCACAAACACTTGGCCTCTGAACTTGTTTAGCCTACTAAAACTTCCAACGTACACAGCCTCTCCTGCTCAATCTGGCCAGAGCTCAACATCGAAAATGCGAACGTCCAGCGATTGCTCCTACACTAAAGGTGCCAGCCCTGAAAGCTCTTGCTGGTCCTCATCTCCCACTGGTAACCTCTCAAACGAACCACAAACACTTGGCCTCCGAACTTGTTTAGCCTACTAAAACTTGCAACGTACACAGCCTCTCCTGCTCAATCTGGCCAGAGCTCAACACCGAAATTGCAAACGTCCAGCGATTGCTCCTACACTAAAGGTGCCAGCCCTGAAAGCTTTTGCTGGTCCTCATCTCCCACTGGTAACCTCTCAAACGAACCACAAACACTTGGCCTCTGAACTTGTTTAGCCTACTAAAACTTCCAACGTACACAGCCTCTCCTGCTCAATCTGGCCAGAGATCAACACCGAAATTGCGAACGTCCGGCGATTGCTCCTACACTAAAGGTGCCAGCCCTGAAAGCTCTTGCTGGTCCTCATCTCCCACTGGTAACCTCTCAAACGAACCACAAACACTTGGCCTCTAAACTTGTTTAGCCTACTAAAACTTCCAACGTACACAGCCTCTCCTGCTCAATCTGGCCAGAGCTCAACATCGAAAATGCGAACGTCCAGCGATTGCTCCTACACTAAAGGTGCCAGCCCTGAAAGCTCTTGCTGGTCCTCATCTCCCACTGGTAACCTCTCAAACGAACCACAAACACTTGGCCTCTGAACTTGTTTAGCCTACTAAAACTTCCAACGTACACAGCCTCTCCTGCTCAATCTGGCCAGAGCTCAACACCGAAATTGCGAACGTCCAGCGATTGCTCCTACACTAAAGGTGCCAGCCCTGAAAGCTCTTGCTGGTCCTCATCTCCCACTGGTAACCTCTCAAACGAACCACAAACACTTGGCCTCTGAACTTGTTTAGCCTACTAAAACTTCCAACGTACACAGCCTCTCCTGCTCGATCTGGCCAGAGCTCAACACCGAAATTGCGAACGTCCAGAGATTGCTCCTACACTAAAGGTGCCAGCCCTGAAAGCTTTTGCTGGTCCTCATCTCCCACTGGTAGCCTTTCAAACGAACCACAAACACTTGGCCTCTGAACTTGTTTAGGCTACTAAAACTTCCAACGTACACAGCCTCTCCTGCTCAATCTGGCCAGAGCTCAACACCGAAATTGCGAACGTCCAGCGATTGCTCCTACACTAAAGGTGCCAGCCCTGAAAGCTCTTGCTGGTCCTCATCTCCCACTGGTAACCTCTCAAACGAACCACAAACACTTGGCCTCTGAACTTGTTTAGCCTACTAAAACTTCCAACGTACACAGCCTCTCCTGCTCAATCTGGCCAGAGCTCAACATCAAAAATGCGAACGTCCAGCGATTGCTCCTACACTAAAGGTGCCAGCCCTGAAAGCTCTTGCTGGTCCTCATCTCCCACTGGTAACCTCTCAAACGAACCACAAACACTTGGCCTCTGAACTTGTTTAGCCTACTAAAACTTCCAACGTACACAGCCTCTCCTGCTCAATCTGGCCAGAGCTCAACACCGAAATTGCAAACGTCCAGCGATTGCTCCTACACTAAAGGTGCCAGCCCTGAAAGCTCTTGCTGGTCCTCATCTCCCACTGGTAACCTCTCAAACGAACCACAAACACTTTGGCTCTGAACTTGTTTAGCCTACTAAAACTTCCAACATACACTGCCTCTCCTGCTCAATCTGGCCAGAGCTCAACACCGAAATTGCGAACGTCCAGCGATTGCTCCTACACTAAAGGTGCCAGCCCTGAAAGCTCTTGCTGGTCCTCATCTCCCACTGGTAACCTTTCAAACGAACCACAAACACTTGGCCTCTGAAATTGTTTAGCCTACTAAAACTTCCAACGTACACAGCCTCTCCTGCTCAATCTGGCCAGAGATCAACACCGAAATTGCGAACGTCCGGCGATTGCTCCTACACTAAAGGTGCCAGCCCTGAAAGCTCTTGCTGGTCCTCATCTCCCACTGGTAACCTCTCAAACGAACCACAAACACTTGGCCTCTGAACTTGTTTAGCCTACTAAAACTTCCAACGTACACAGCCTCTCCTGCTCAATCTGGCCAGAGCTCAACACCGAAATTGCAAACGTCCAGCGATTGCTCCTACACTAAAGGTGCCAGCCCTGAAAGCTCTTGCTGGTCCTCATCTCCCACTGGAAACCTCTCAAACGAACCACAAACACTTGGCCTCTGAACTTGTTTAGCCTACTAAAACTTCCAACGTACACAGCCTCTCCTGCTCAATCTGGCCAGAGCTCAACATCGAAAATGCGAACGTCCAGCGATTGCTCCTACACTAAAGGTGCCAGCCCTGAAAGCTCTTGCTGGTCCTCATCTCCCACTGGTAACCTCTCAAACGAACCACAAACACTTGGCCTCCGAACTTGTTTAGCCTACTAAAACTTGCAACGTACACAGCCTCTCCTGCTCAATCTGGCCAGAGCTCAACACCGAAATTGCAAACGTCCAGCGATTGCTCCTACACTAAAGGTGCCAGCCCTGAAAGCTTTTGCTGGTCCTCATCTCCCACTGGTAACCTCTCAAACGAACCACAAACACTTGGCCTCTGAACTTGTTTAGCCTACTAAAACTTCCAACGTACACAGCCTCTCCTGCTCAATCTGGCCAGAGATCAACACCGAAATTGCGAACGTCCGGCGATTGCTCCTACACTAAAGGTGCCAGCCCTGAAAGCTCTTGCTGGTCCTCATCTCCCACTGGTAACCTCTCAAACGAACCACAAACACTTGGCCTCTAAACTTGTTTAGCCTACTAAAACTTCCAACGTACACAGCCTCTCCTGCTCAATCTGGCCAGAGCTCAACATCGAAAATGCGAACGTCCAGCGATTGCTCCTACACTAAAGGTGCCAGCCCTGAAAGCTCTTGCTGGTCCTCATCTCCCACTGGTAACCTCTCAAACGAACCACAAACACTTGGCCTCTGAACTTGTTTAGCCTACTAAAACTTCCAACGTACACAGCCTCTCCTGCTCAATCTGGCCAGAGCTCAACACCGAAATTGCGAACGTCCAGCGATTGCTCCTACACTAAAGGTGCCAGCCCTGAAAGCTCTTGCTGGTCCTCATCTCCCACTGGTAACCTCTCAAACGAACCACAAACACTTGGCCTCTGAACTTGTTTAGCCTACTAAAACTTCCAACGTACACAGCCTCTCCTGCTCGATCTGGCCAGAGCTCAACACCGAAATTGCGAACGTCCAGAGATTGCTCCTACACTAAAGGTGCCAGCCCTGAAAGCTTTTGCTGGTCCTCATCTCCCACTGGTAGCCTTTCAAACGAACCACAAACACTTGGCCTCTGAACTTGTTTAGGCTACTAAAACTTCCAACGTACACAGCCTCTCCTGCTCAATCTGGCCAGAGCTCAACACCGAAATTGCGAACGTCCAGCGATTGCTCCTACACTAAAGGTGCCAGCCCTGAAAGCTCTTGCTGGTCCTCATCTCCCACTGGTAACCTCTCAAACGAACCACAAACACTTGGCCTCTGAACTTGTTTAGCCTACTAAAACTTCCAACGTACACAGCCTCTCCTGCTCAATCTGGCCAGAGCTCAACATCGAAAATGCGAACGTCCAGCGATTGCTCCTACACTAAAGGTGCCAGCCCTGAAAGCTCTTGCTGGTCCTCATCTCCCACTGGTAACCTCTCAAACGAACCACAAACACTTGGCCTCTAAACTTGTTTAGCCTACTAAAACTTCCAACATACACTGCCTCTCCTGCTCAATCTGGCCAGAGGTCAACACCGAAATTGCGAACGTCCGGCGATTGCTTCTACAGTAAAGGTGCCAGCCCTGAAAGCTCTTGCTGGTCCTCATCTCCCACTGGTAACCTCTCAAACGAACCACAAACACTTGGCCTCTGAACTTGTTTAGCCTACTAAAACTTCCAACGTACACAGCCCCTCCTGCTCGATCTGGCCAGAGCTCAACACCGAAATTGCGAACGTCCAGCGATTGCTCCTACACTAAAGGTGCCAGCCCTGAAAGCTCTTGCTGGTCCTCATCTCCCACTGGTAACCTCTCAAACGAACCACAAACACTTGGCCTCTGAACTTGTTTAGACACTCAAAGGTCCAGACGTATCATCGCTTCCTTTCGCTAATTCACATCAGAGCTCAACACCGAAATTGCGAACGTCCAGCGATTGCTCCTACACTAAAGGTGCCAGCCCTGAAAGCTCTTGCTGGTCCTCATCTCCCACTGGTAACCTCTCAAACGAACCACAAACACTTGGCCTCTGAACTTGTTTAGCCTACTAAAACTTCCAACGTACACAGCCTGTCCTGCTCAATCTGGCCAGAGCTCAACATCGAAAATGCGAACGTCCAGCGATTGCTCCTACACTAAAGGTGCCAGCCCTGAAAGCTCTTGCTGGTCCTCATCTCCCACTGGTAACCTCTCAAACGAACCACAAACACTTGGCCTCTGAACTTGTTTAGCCTACTAAAACTTCCAACGTACACTGCCTCTCCTGCTCAATCTGGCCAGAGCTCAACACCGAAATTGCGAACGTCCAGCGATTGCTCCTACACTAAAGGTGCCAGCCCTGAAAGCTCTTGCTGGTCCTCATCTCCCACTGGTAACCTCTCAAACGAACCACAAACACTTGGCCTCTGAACTTGTTTAGCCTACTAAAACTTCCAACGTACACAGCCTCTCCTGCTCAATCTGGCCAGAGCTCAACATCAAAAATGCGAACGTCCAGCGATTGCTCCTACACTAAAGGTGCCAGCCCTGAAAGCTCTTGCTGGTCCTCATCTCCCACTGGTAACCTCTCAAACGAACCACAAACACTTGGCCTCTGAACTTGTTTAGCCTACTAAAACTTCCAACGTACACAGCCTCTCCTGCTCAATCTGGCCAGAGCTCAACACCGAAATTGCAAACGTCCAGCGATTGCTCCTACACTAAAGGTGCCAGCCCTGAAAGCTCTTGCTGGTCCTCATCTCCCACTGGAAACCTCTCAAACGAACCACAAACACTTGGCCTCTGAACTTGTTTAGCCTACTAAAACTTCCAACGTACACAGCCTCTCCTGCTCAATCTGGCCAGAGCTCAACACCGAAATTGCAAACGTCCAGCGATTGCTCCTACACTAAAGGTGCCAGCCCTGAAAGCTCTTGCTGGTCCTCATCTCCCACTGGAAACCTCTCAAACGAACCACAAACACTTGGCCTCTGAACTTGTTTAGCCTACTAAAACTTCCAACGTACACAGCCTCTCCTGCTCAATCTGGCCAGAGCTCAACACCGGAATTGCGAACGTCCGGCGATTGCTTCTACAGTAAAGGTGCCAGCCCTGAAAGCTCTTGCTGGTCCTCATCTCCCACTGGTAACCTCTCAAACGAACCACAAACACTTGGCCTCTGAACTTGTTTAGCCTACTAAAACTTCCAACGTACACAGCCTCTCCTGCTCAATCTGGCCAGAGCTCAACACCGAAATTGCAAACGTCCAGCGATTGCTCCTACACTAAAGGTGCCAGCCCTGAAAGCTCTTGCTGGTCCTCATCTCCCACTGGAAACCTCTCAAACGAACCACAAACACTTGGCCTCTGAACTTGTTTAGCCTACTAAAACTTCCAACGTACACAGCCTCTCCTGCTCAATCTGGCCAGAGCTCAACACCGAAATTGCAAACGTCCAGCGATTGCTCCTACACTAAAGGTGCCAGCCCTGAAAGCTTTTGCTGGTCCTCATCTCCCACTGGTAACCTCTCAAACGAACCACAAACACTTGGCCTCTGAACTTGTTTAGCCTACTAAAACTTCCAACGTACACAGCCTCTCCTGCTCAATCTGGCCAGAGATCAACACCGAAATTGCGAACGTCCGGCGATTGCTCCTACACTAAAGGTGCCAGCCCTGAAAGCTCTTGCTGGTCCTCATCTCCCACTGGTAACCTCTCAAACGAACCACAAACACTTGGCCTCTAAACTTGTTTAGCCTACTAAAACTTCCAACGTACACAGCCTCTCCTGCTCAATCTGGCCAGAGCTCAACATCGAAAATGCGAACGTCCAGCGATTGCTCCTACACTAAAGGTGCCAGCCCTGAAAGCTCTTGCTGGTCCTCATCTCCCACTGGTAACCTCTCAAACGAACCACAAACACTTGGCCTCTGAACTTGTTTAGCCTACTAAAACTTCCAACGTACACAGCCTCTCTTGCTCAATCTGGCCAGAGCTCAACACCGAAATTGCGAACGTCCAGCGATTGCTCCTACACTAAAGGTGCCAGCCCTGAAAGCTCTTGCTGGTCCTCATCTCCCACTGGTAACCTCTCAAACGAACCACAAACACTTGGCCTCTGAACTTGTTTAGCCTACTAAAACTTCCAACGTACACAGCCTCTCCTGCTCGATCTGGCCAGAGCTCAACACCGAAATTGCGAACGTCCAGCGATTGCTCCTACAGTAAAGGTGCCAGCCCTGAAAGCTTTTGCTGGTCCTCATCTCCCACTGGTAGCCTTTCAAACGAACCACAAACACTTGGCCTCTGAACTTGTTTAGGCTACTAAAACTTCCAACGTACACAGCCTCTCCTGCTCAATCTGGCCAGAGCTCAACACCGAAATTGCGAACGTCCAGCGATTGCTCCTACACTAAAGGTGCCAGCCCTGAAAGCTCTTGCTGGTCCTCATCTCCCACTGGTAACCTCTCAAACGAACCACAAACACTTGGCCTCTGAACTTGTTTAGCCTACTAAAACTTCCAACGTACACAGCCTCTCCTGCTCAATCTGGCCAGAGCTCAACATCGAAAATGCGAACGTCCAGCGATTGCTCCTACACTAAAGGTGCCAGCCCTGAAAGCTCTTGCTGGTCCTCATCTCCCACTGGTAACCTCTCAAACGAACCACAAACACTTGGCCTCTAAACTTGTTTAGCCTACTAAAACTTCCAACATACACTGCCTCTCCTGCTCAATCTGGCCAGAGGTCAACACCGAAATTGCGAACGTCCGGCGATTGCTTCTACAGTAAAGGTGCCAGCCCTGAAAGCTCTTGCTGGTCCTCATCTCCCACTGGTAACCTCTCAAACGAACCACAAACACTTGGCCTCTGAACTTGTTTAGCCTACTAAAACTTCCAACGTACACAGCCCCTCCTGCTCGATCTGGCCAGAGCTCAACACCGAAATTGCGAACGTCCAGCGATTGCTCCTACACTAAAGGTGCCAGCCCTGAAAGCTCTTGCTGGTCCTCATCTCCCACTGGTAACCTCTCAAACGAACCACAAACACTTGGCCTCTGAACTTGTTTAGACACTCAAAGGTCCAGACGTATCATCGCTTCCTTTCGCTAATTCACATCAGAGCTCAACACCGAAATTGCGAACGTCCAGCGATTGCTCCTACACTAAAGGTGCCAGCCCTGAAAGCTCTTGCTGGTCCTCATCTCCCACTGGTAACCTCTCAAACGAACCACAAACACTTGGCCTCTGAACTTGTTTAGCCTACTAAAACTTCCAACGTACACAGCCTGTCCTGCTCAATCTGGCCAGAGCTCAACATCGAAAATGCGAACGTCCAGCGATTGCTCCTACACTAAAGGTGCCAGCCCTGAAAGCTCTTGCTGGTCCTCATCTCCCACTGGTAACCTCTCAAACGAACCACAAACACTTGGCCTCTGAACTTGTTTAGCCTACTAAAACTTCCAACGTACACTGCCTCTCCTGCTCAATCTGGCCAGAGCTCAACACCGAAATTGCGAACGTCCAGCGATTGCTCCTACACTAAAGGTGCCAGCCCTGAAAGCTCTTGCTGGTCCTCATCTCCCACTGGTAACCTCTCAAACGAACCACAAACACTTGGCCTCTGAACTTGTTTAGCCTACTAAAACTTCCAACGTACACAGCCTCTCCTGCTCAATCTGGCCAGAGCTCAACATCAAAAATGCGAACGTCCAGCGATTGCTCCTACACTAAAGGTGCCAGCCCTGAAAGCTCTTGCTGGTCCTCATCTCCCACTGGTAACCTCTCAAACGAACCACAAACACTTGGCCTCTGAACTTGTTTAGCCTACTAAAACTTCCAACGTACACAGCCTCTCCTGCTCAATCTGGCCAGAGCTCAACATCGAAAATGCGAACGTCCAGCGATTGCTCCTACACTAAAGGTGCCAGCCCTGAAAGCTCTTGCTGGTCCTCATCTCCCACTGGTAACCTCTCAAACGAACCACAAACACTTGGCCTCTGAACTTGTTTAGCCTACTAAAACTTCCAACGTACACAGCCTCTCTTGCTCAATCTGGCCAGAGCTCAACACCGAAATTGCGAACGTCCAGCGATTGCTCCTACACTAAAGGTGCCAGCCCTGAAAGCTCTTGCTGGTCCTCATCTCCCACTGGTAACCTCTCAAACGAACCACAAACACTTGGCCTCTGAACTTGTTTAGCCTACTAAAACTTCCAACGTACACAGCCTCTCCTGCTCAATCTGGCCAGAGCTCAACATCAAAAATGCGAACGTCCAGCGATTGCTCCTACACTAAAGGTGCCAGCCCTGAAAGCTCTTGCTGGTCCTCATCTCCCACTGGTAACCTCTCAAACGAACCACAAACACTTGGCCTCTAAACTTGTTTAGCCTACTAAAACTTCCAACATACACTGCCTCTCCTGCTCAATCTGGCCAGAGGTCAACACCGAAATTGCGAACGTCCGGCGATTGCTTCTACAGTAAAGGTGCCAGCCCTGAAAGCTCTTGCTGGTCCTCATCTCCCACTGGTAACCTCTCAAACGAACCACAAACACTTGGCCTCTGAACTTGTTTAGCCTACTAAAACTTCCAACGTACACAGCCCCTCCTGCTCAATCTGGCCAGAGCTCAACACCGAAATTGCGAACGTCCAGCGATTGCTCCTACACTAAAGGTGCCAGCCCTGAAAGCTCTTGCTGGTCCTCATCTCCCACTGGTAACCTCTCAAACGAACCACAAACACTTGGCCTCTGAACTTGTTTAGACACTCAAAGGTCCAGACGTATCATCGCTTCCTTTCGCTAAATCACATCAGAGCTCAACACCGAAATTGCGAACGTCCAGCGATTGCTCCTACACTAAAGGTGCCAGCCCTGAAAGCTCTTGCTGGTCCTCATCTCCCACTGGTAACCTCTCAAACGAACCACAAACACTTGGCCTCTGAACTTGTTTAGCCTACTAAAACTTCCAACGTACACAGCCTCTCCTGCTCAATCTGGCCAGAGCTCAACACCGGAATTGCGAACGTCCGGCGATTGCTTCTACAGTAAAGGTGCCAGCCCTGAAAGCTCTTGCTGGTCCTCATCTCCCACTGGTAACCTCTCAAACGAACCACAAACACTTGGCCTCTGAACTTGTTTAGCCTACTAAAACTTCCAACGTACACAGCCTCTCCTGCTCAATCTGGCCAGAGCTCAACACCGAAATTGCAAACGTCCAGCGATTGCTCCTACACTAAAGGTGCCAGCCCTGAAAGCTCTTGCTGGTCCTCATCTCCCACTGGAAACCTCTCAAACGAACCACAAACACTTGGCCTCTGAACTTGTTTAGCCTACTAAAACTTCCAACGTACACAGCCTCTCCTGCTCAATCTGGCCAGAGCTCAACACCGAAATTGCAAACGTCCAGCGATTGCTCCTACACTAAAGGTGCCAGCCCTGAAAGCTTTTGCTGGTCCTCATCTCCCACTGGTAACCTCTCAAACGAACCACAAACACTTGGCCTCTGAACTTGTTTAGCCTACTAAAACTTCCAACGTACACAGCCTCTCCTGCTCAATCTGGCCAGAGATCAACACCGAAATTGCGAACGTCCGGCGATTGCTCCTACACTAAAGGTGCCAGCCCTGAAAGCTCTTGCTGGTCCTCATCTCCCACTGGTAACCTCTCAAACGAACCACAAACACTTGGCCTCTAAACTTGTTTAGCCTACTAAAACTTCCAACGTACACAGCCTCTCCTGCTCAATCTGGCCAGAGCTCAACATCGAAAATGCGAACGTCCAGCGATTGCTCCTACACTAAAGGTGCCAGCCCTGAAAGCTCTTGCTGGTCCTCATCTCCCACTGGTAACCTCTCAAACGAACCACAAACACTTGGCCTCTGAACTTGTTTAGCCTACTAAAACTTCCAACGTACACAGCCTCTCTTGCTCAATCTGGCCAGAGCTCAACACCGAAATTGCGAACGTCCAGCGATTGCTCCTACACTAAAGGTGCCAGCCCTGAAAGCTCTTGCTGGTCCTCATCTCCCACTGGTAACCTCTCAAACGAACCACAAACACTTGGCCTCTGAACTTGTTTAGCCTACTAAAACTTCCAACGTACACAGCCTCTCCTGCTCGATCTGGCCAGAGCTCAACACCGAAATTGCGAACGTCCAGCGATTGCTCCTACAGTAAAGGTGCCAGCCCTGAAAGCTTTTGCTGGTCCTCATCTCCCACTGGTAGCCTTTCAAACGAACCACAAACACTTGGCCTCTGAACTTGTTTAGGCTACTAAAACTTCCAACGTACACAGCCTCTCCTGCTCAATCTGGCCAGAGCTCAACACCGAAATTGCGAACGTCCAGCGATTGCTCCTACACTAAAGGTGCCAGCCCTGAAAGCTCTTGCTGGTCCTCATCTCCCACTGGTAACCTCTCAAACGAACCACAAACACTTGGCCTCTGAACTTGTTTAGCCTACTAAAACTTCCAACGTACACAGCCTCTCCTGCTCAGTCTGGCCAGAGCTCAACATCGAAAATGCGAACGTCCAGCGATTGCTCCTACACTAAAGGTGCCAGCCCTGAAAGCTCTTGCTGGTCCTCATCTCCCACTGGTAACCTCTCAAACGAACCACAAACACTTGGCCTCTAAACTTGTTTAGCCTACTAAAACTTCCAACATACACTGCCTCTCCTGCTCAATCTGGCCAGAGGTCAACACCGAAATTGCGAACGTCCGGCGATTGCTTCTACAGTAAAGGTGCCAGCCCTGAAAGCTCTTGCTGGTCCTCATCTCCCACTGGTAACCTCTCAAACGAACCACAAACACTTGGCCTCTGAACTTGTTTAGCCTACTAAAACTTCCAACGTACACAGCCCCTCCTGCTCGATCTGGCCAGAGCTCAACACCGAAATTGCGAACGTCCAGCGATTGCTCCTACACTAAAGGTGCCAGCCCTGAAAGCTCTTGCTGGTCCTCATCTCCCACTGGTAACCTCTCAAACGAACCACAAACACTTGGCCTCTGAACTTGTTTAGACACTCAAAGGTCCAGACGTATCATCGCTTCCTTTCGCTAATTCACATCAGAGCTCAACACCAAAATTGCGAACGTCCAGCGATTGCTCCTACACTAAAGGTGCCAGCCCTGAAAGCTCTTGCTGGTCCTCATCTCCCACTGGTAACCTCTCAAACGAACCACAAACACTTGGCCTCTGAACTTGTTTAGCCTACTAAAACTTCCAACGTACACAGCCTGTCCTGCTCAATCTGGCCAGAGCTCAACATCGAAAATGCGAACGTCCAGCGATTGCTCCTACACTAAAGGTGCCAGCCCTGAAAGCTCTTGCTGGTCCTCATCTCCCACTGGTAACCTCTCAAACGAACCACAAACACTTGGCCTCTGAACTTGTTTAGCCTACTAAAACTTCCAACGTACACTGCCTCTCCTGCTCAATCTGGCCAGAGCTCAACACCGAAATTGCGAACGTCCAGCGATTGCTCCTACACTAAAGGTGCCAGCCCTGAAAGCTCTTGCTGGTCCTCATCTCCCACTGGTAACCTCTCAAACGAACCACAAACACTTGGCCTCTGAACTTGTTTAGCCTACTAAAACTTCCAACGTACACAGCCTCTCCTGCTCAATCTGGCCAGAGCTCAACATCAAAAATGCGAACGTCCAGCGATTGCTCCTACACTAAAGGTGCCAGCCCTGAAAGCTCTTGCTGGTCCTCATCTCCCACTGGTAACCTCTCAAACGAACCACAAACACTTGGCCTCTGAACTTGTTTAGCCTACTAAAACTTCCAACGTACACAGCCTCTCCTGCTCAATCTGGCCAGAGCTCAACATCGAAAATGCGAACGTCCAGCGATTGCTCCTACACTAAAGGTGCCAGCCCTGAAAGCTCTTGCTGGTCCTCATCTCCCACTGGTAACCTCTCAAACGAACCACAAACACTTGGCCTCTGAACTTGTTTAGCCTACTAAAACTTCCAACGTACACAGCCTCTCTTGCTCAATCTGGCCAGAGCTCAACACCGAAATTGCGAACGTCCAGCGATTGCTCCTACACTAAAGGTGCCAGCCCTGAAAGCTCTTGCTGGTCCTCATCTCCCACTGGTAACCTCTCAAACGAACCACAAACACTTGGCCTCTGAACTTGTTTAGCCTACTAAAACTTCCAACGTACACAGCCTCTCCTGCTCGATCTGGCCAGAGCTCAACACCGAAATTGCGAACGTCCAGCGATTGCTCCTACAGTAAAGGTGCCAGCCCTGAAAGCTTTTGCTGGTCCTCATCTCCCACTGGTAGCCTTTCAAACGAACCACAAACACTTGGCCTCTGAACTTGTTTAGGCTACTAAAACTTCCAACGTACACAGCCTCTCCTGCTCAATCTGGCCAGAGCTCAACACCGAAATTGCGAACGTCCAGCGATTGCTCCTACACTAAAGGTGCCAGCCCTGAAAGCTCTTGCTGGTCCTCATCTCCCACTGGTAACCTCTCAAACGAACCACAAACACTTGGCCTCTGAACTTGTTTAGCCTACTAAAACTTCCAACGTACACAGCCTCTCCTGCTCAATCTGGCCAGAGCTCAACATCGAAAATGCGAACGTCCAGCGATTGCTCCTACACTAAAGGTGCCAGCCCTGAAAGCTCTTGCTGGTCCTCATCTCCCACTGGTAACCTCTCAAACGAACCACAAACACTTGGCCTCTAAACTTGTTTAGCCTACTAAAACTTCCAACATACACTGCCTCTCCTGCTCAATCTGGCCAGAGGTCAACACCGAAATTGCGAACGTCCGGCGATTGCTTCTACAGTAAAGGTGCCAGCCCTGAAAGCTCTTGCTGGTCCTCATCTCCCACTGGTAACCTCTCAAACGAACCACAAACACTTGGCCTCTGAACTTGTTTAGCCTACTAAAACTTCCAACGTACACAGCCCCTCCTGCTCAATCTGGCCAGAGCTCAACACCGAAATTGCGAACGTCCAGCGATTGCTCCTACACTAAAGGTGCCAGCCCTGAAAGCTCTTGCTGGTCCTCATCTCCCACTGGTAACCTCTCAAACGAACCACAAACACTTGGCCTCTGAACTTGTTTAGACACTCAAAGGTCCAGACGTATCATCGCTTCCTTTCGCTAAATCACATCAGAGCTCAACACCGAAATTGCGAACGTCCAGCGATTGCTCCTACACTAAAGGTGCCAGCCCTGAAAGCTCTTGCTGGTCCTCATCTCCCACTGGTAACCTCTCAAACGAACCACAAACACTTGGCCTCTGAACTTGTTTAGCCTACTAAAACTTCCAACGTACACAGCCTGTCCTGCTCAATCTGGCCAGAGCTCAACATCGAAATTGCGAACGTCCAGCGATTGCTCCTACACTAAAGGTGCCAGCCCTGAAAGCTCTTGCTGGTCCTCATCTCCCACTGGTAACCTCTCAAACGAACCACAAACACTTGGCCTCTGAACTTGTTTAGCCTACTAAAACTTCCAACGTACACTGCCTCTCCTGCTCAATCTGGCCAGAGCTCAACACCGAAATTGCGAACGTCCAGCGATTGCTCCTACACTAAAGGTGCCAGCCCTGAAAGCTCTTGCTGGTCCTCATCTCCCACTGGTAACCTCTCAAACGAACCACAAACACTTGGCCTCTGAACTTGTTTAGCCTACTAAAACTTCCAACGTACACAGCCTCTCCTGCTCAATCTGGCCAGAGCTCAACATCAAAAATGCGAACGTCCAGCGATTGCTCCTACACTAAAGGTGCCAGCCCTGAAAGCTCTTGCTGGTCCTCATCTCCCACTGGTAACCTCTCA